>NC_090179.1:38494046-38683504 GCF_024679245.1 Pseudorasbora parva
GTCACACCGAGAACGTATTGATGTAAAAATGCATCAGTTCCTGTTTATGCAATCAATAAAGGTTATTGTCATCAAAAGAATCACAATAATTGCAGCGGGATCTTGGTGTGTTCCTTTCAGCATAAATAACACAAAAGAAAGGCAGGTCTGCCTGACTCATGCCGGCTCAGCTCAAATCTGGACCATTACCCAGAGATTCAACACATTCAGCATTGCTAAGAGACTATGGAAAAGAGCCAGTGGGTTTTATGAGGACACGTCTCGCAAAGTGTTGTCAGGGCAATCCCGCTCGCGATAAGTACTCGTATCGTCCATTTTCTCACCGCGTGATTGGAATTTCATATTTCTGTCCTTCACATACAAATGGAAATATTGCACGTCCAAACGCATTCGCATCTCGCTGCTCATAACGTTGAGCCAGGAGTCACCCAGCCTGCAAATTGCCCATGGAAAATTCTTGTTTGCTTGACTATTATGCATGCCACATCCTATTCAGACCTTTGTGTTGGCCGTATCCCCTGCATGCACAATTTCAGCCACGGGACTATGACATTTCCAAAACCCGTCTGTGATCGGTCATGGCGCGCGCAATCCCTGAAATATTTTCATCAGGCCGTGCGTCTCCCAGCATCTACATTCAGAGACATTATCCTGTCCTTGATGTTTTATCATTAGTTGGGAAGTGTTTGGGCTCCTACTGAGATCTTTTGATGGAGCACAGACAATAAAGTGATGGAGACAGCCAGCCAATTTTGCCTGCTGCGACTGTTCCCCAGCAAGGCGCCTGAGTAGCTGTGCTAAAAAGTGGAATGATAGTCACATCGCACAGCCACAGCACAATAGCTCGGACGCATTTGCCAGCGGCCCATTATTCCGCTGATTGTGCGAAGGCTGTATCCAATATGACTGTGTGTTTATTAATAAATGATTCTCGTAATGTAATTTTCTCTTCCTCCCATTTTCATACTCGCCGCATGATAGGAAATCTGCCTGAAAGATTTGAGTCACGTCGAGGGCTTCTTGTAGGGTGCTTTGGGTCATGCCGCACATAAATCTTTCTTTTCAGGTGCAAACTTTAGAGCTTGACCGTCCATGCTGTCACTTTGCAAGGAATGAAATGTCATCCGTTTGTTTGGGCTGTGCAATAAATATCTGGTGCATCTGCATCAGTTGCCGCAGCAATGATCTAAACGTCAGCAAGATGCCGCGAGACTTTCTCATACAGCATCTGAGAGCAGCTGTCAGCGCATTAAGAGAGGATGCCAAACTGGAAATGTTGCCTCTGCTCACGTCCATCACGGCATCTCGGCGAGGCACGTTCATGCATATACAGCATCCAAAACCGCTGATTTATCTGGAAACAGCTGCGCTATGTGTGACGTTACACACGCGCGTCTCGAATGACGAAAAATGATGATCGAATGCATTCCAAAAAACAACAAAAAAAAGTGATTTTAATCGGATTGGATGTGGTTTGGGTCACTTTGTAAACATCGGATTTCGTGTGGGTTGTTTTTCACTGTCATGTCTACAAACAAAACAACTAAACGGATTTGAGTCAGATATGCCAAAACATCGGATTTTTCTGCCTGTCTGAACAAAGCCTTTGGCAAAATGTGTTTTGTTTAATCACATGGCTTGTGTCGGCCAGTGTCATGCCCATTCAAAAGCAGGTTTTATACAGTACCAATGCTTGGACGTCTAATTCTATATTACTTAAGCCATCATATTTTATTGTTACAGGAAATAAGCCCGTCATTTCAATTCAAGTCATTTTCTTTACATTTTTCTTGCATAGTCAATTTGCCTTTAGCTATTTCAATAACAGTGTTTTGCAGGACAATGCTCCACTGTCAAGACATGCAATTTCATGTAAAAGCAAAATGACAGGCCATTTTCATTTCAATCAAGGACATTTACGTGCTATTGTCTCTCTTACAGTCCCTTTTCACCCGGATATTATTTAGATATTCTTTGGTGGTGATGTTCTATTCTTCTTTCAATGCATTTCAAGTGTGATCATTGGTTGCACAACCCAAACATGTTCAATCATGTACCAAATGTTCTAACAGGTAGTTTAAAACATTTATTTTGACTGTTCATTTTCTCTTATATTTTTATAGCTGATAAACATTTCAAATGTTTTGTGTCAGTAAGACTTTTAAGGAATTAAAGGCACAATATGTAATTTTTACTGAGCTTTTATTATGCCACAGACGAGCACTTCTGCTTCTTCTGCGCATGTGTGTGTGAGGTAACACGGCGATGTTTTATCTTATTACATACATCTGAGTGTGTTGAGTTTTGTTATAATGCTACTCTGAGCGTTCGCTCAGCGGCTACTACGAGACGCTTGTTCACACTGCAGTGAGCTAGATCGATATTAGTGGTAAAACATGGTACTCGTGATAAATCAAGAAAACCAGATTTAAACAAAAAGAGTAACACACATGATGTCATTGATAGATGATGACGCACGGACACGGCCTATATCCTGTTTAAAATTGCTTATATATGTGACAGTTAACACTTTTAAATAGATACAAAAACAATCTCTGTCAAATAAATTTTATTCTTTTGAACTTTCTATTCATCAGAGAATCCTGAAGTATCATAGGCTATAAAAATATTAAGTGGTTTCCAACATTCACTTTAAAAAAATATATATATATCAGGCCCCAATTGAAAATGTTCTAGTAACTGATCACATCAAAAAATTGTAGTTGTATTTCTGTGAATTAAATTGCATCAATTCACAGAAATTCAATTTGGCCAACTGAAAAATTCAATTGGAGACTTTTTTTCTTTTTACATAGTTGATATTAAATCATTTTACTTGTCGTTTATTTACATGAATATTTCATATATATATATATTAGGGATGCACCGAATGTTCGGCAACCGAAATTATTCGGCCGAATAAGCCAAAAAAAGCACTTTCGGTATTCGGCCCAATAAGTAAAAAGGCCGAATAATTTTTGCCGAACAATGACGTGATCAAATAGTAACCCACGTAGAGTGAGAGGCGGGCGCTTTATGCAGCAAACATGTCAGCAGTGTGGAAGCACTGTTTAGTGCTGCATCTCATGTCATCGATGAGAAGAGGAACCGACTTTCATGTGAGAGAGCAGAGAAGCTACTTTTTATAAATAAGAACCTGCCACTTTTCCTGAAGAAGTAGGCTAAGTAGGCTTATGTCTAGGACAGTTATTTATTTGTTGTGGGTTCATCCACCTTTTTTGCACTATTCAATGCACATTTGATGTTGTAGACATACAGAGTGTATTTTAGTTTTTTGGATTTATTTCTCTGAAAAGCAACACAAAATAGTAAAAAGCCAATTTTTTCTATTTAATTATTGTAATGGTAAAAAAATGGCCAAATAAATGGAAAAAATGCGAAACACCGCGTTCGGTATTCGGCCTTCGGCCAAGCATTTCATTATTATTCGGTTTCGGCTTCGGCCAAGAATTTCATTTCGGTGCATCCCTAATATATATATGGAACAATGACACCTTGTAGTTTATTCCCTTTATTAAGGCCATTAATTACACAGTCTTGTTACCTTCCCATTTTTTGTCTAATTTTCAATTATATATATATTTCTTAATATATGTAAGTCGAAAATGTCATAAAATCTTGACGCTGGTTGGTTTGGTTCATGTCTTTAAATTCTTTGATGAAGATTTAAAAAAAGAAAAGAAATCCCCATGGGAAAAAAAATGAATGGAAAAAATATTTCCGGAACTAAGATGGCTTAACAAGTGGGCAGGCACTGTTGCGCTCTATTGCATTTCTCTGCTTTTGAAACATTCTCACAGCCAAATTGATGCTAATAAGGCTTAGGAGTGAGGAAAATGGGAGACAATAAAGTTTTGAATTCCCCCTGCTAGGATTTGTAAAAAACAGGATATTGTTCATTAAACTGAGCAGATCACAAGACCTGATAAAAGAACAGCATGTCATACAAATCATTCCATCAAAATGACAGATATTGATCTGTTTGCCACAGCTTACACAGATGAAAAACAAGACAAAAAATCAGATTAATTAAAGATTTGTGTCCAATTGAGATTTAATTACCAAAAAGTCAGGTGTAAAATGGGTCTTGGTAAAGAGAGGTTTCTCTTTCTTTCAGATATCTCTATCATACTAACATGCTATCTTTCCATGAATGCTTTAGTGACTTCTCTCCTTCATTTAATACCTCTTATGTGTGTTTTCATTTTCTCCATCTAGATGTTCTCACCACAACCCCCCCACCCACCACTACCACCATCAACGCTTTCCAAGGTACAGTAACCCATCTGAGCTGCGGGGTTCTCACTCCATCTCACCCTTTTTTTACATTTTTCCTGTGTCCTGCTGTGCGTGTGCATTCACGTGTATGTATGTGTGTGTGTGAGAGAGAGAGACGAAGTATGCTGCTGATGCATGTTACTGTACGCGAGCTAAAAAACACAGCGGGAAGAGGGTAAAGTGCAGGGGCTCGTGCGGAGGCGGGCGGGCCGTCCTAATAAGATCTCGACGCAGATAGTGGACTCGGTGGCCTTGCGGTGGCTCGCCGTCATTGTCACTTGTCAGGTTGTGCTTGTCAAATCCTTTTCTGTCACTCGTCTGATCTTTCACCGTAGAGATTCATTGTGGAGTGAAAATCTTATCAGGATCTTGGCATGTCCGTGCCTCTGATTACGATTACAAATATCCTCGGCCTTCCACAAAAATGAAGTCAACACATCCTTGAAATGCGAGACATATTGACTTATTGTGTTTTTTTGTTTGTTTGTTTTTTGCTCCTTAAATGTTGTTGTCAGTTGTCATTATCAATTGTCCAACATTTTTAACATGTGAATGAAAGCTCAGGACAAGGAGAAATCCCATGGACCAAATTTTCAGTGTTTTCAGTGTTATACAGTAGGGGGAGCTATGACATCTCCTGAAAGAGTTACTGAATTTCCTGATAAAAATGCAAAGACGATGCAGAAACAAGCGATATCACGTTATCATATGCATATGTAAAACAATGCGATCACCAACATTAAACATCATATAAATCATATAAATGCTACTGAATGAAATGTGGACACAGGACCAGCTATAGAACTGTGAAGAATTAGGGGTGTGGATAGACTATGTACTTCATCTATTATTATTCTGAATCGGATCCAGACATGGTCTTTTACAAAAGCATGATTTTCTCAGCTTTTTGCTCAAACTTGCCTATATGTGTTGATAAAAAAAAGAATGCATGAAGCTAGAATAAACTGAATAATAGTTTTTTGAAAAATGTTTTTTTTTTTTTTTTTTTAAAGCAGAGGCCCTGTTATTTCTTTTGACATATTGCATGTTCAGATATTCATACAACAAAAAATTCTTCAGAAAATGGTCAAAAATGCTAGCCTGACGTGGTCATACTCAATTCTAGTCAGAATATGAGTCTGAATCTGCTCCATTGGGCTGTGATTATGGGGCGTGTTTCAACCGAACCAGGAAAGACCTCAATTGGATACACCAACAACCAATCAGAGCAACGAAGGGACGCATTGTCAAATGTCAACAGAGCTCAACTGCACTGTGTTGCCAAGTCCGTGTTTTTTCCGCGGGTTGTTTTCTATGTCCGTGGGTTGAAGCGACTATTATGTGATTTTTGACCCATGAGTGCGAATTTTAGCAGCAACCTTGCCAAAATAACACACATTTTACCCCCGGAGAACCCCCCGAGAAGCTATTGTTTAGGGCTAGTAAAAACTTGGCAATCCTGTCTGCATGCGCGCTGAAATCAGGCTGATATACACGATCTTTGCCGGTGTTGTAAAAAAATAAAATAATTTAATGATACACAGAGTACTTACCCAACATGATTATCATTTCTGAGAGAAATTGTGAAGGTGAATGCATATACAAACAAGCTCTCCGTTTAGGATTCGAACAAATATAATCCAAGCCCCTTTGATGACGTGATGATTACGTTACTGTTGATCATCTGTCCATCATCGTCTAAAGCCCGCCCTGATGATTCATCAGAAATGTTTTTTGAGCAGCAAATCAGAATGTTTTCTGAAGGATCATGTGACACTAAAGACTGCAGTAATCATGGGCGTGCGTTCTTTTTAAGACCAATGATATTGAACCTACTCACTTTTATTGTCCCTAATTCAGCACGTCTGTTTACCTACCCCTAACCAATAATGAACATTTTATTATTAAACGCGCGTTAAACGTTTTATTTCCACTTTTCAAATGTTTTCTTCATTTTTATTGAAAACAAGTGCCTATCTGACCTGATATGTGATAGGAAAAGGGAGTAGAGCGAGTTCGGCAAAAGGCGGATTCGAACCGTGTGTCGATTTGCGTCAACTTTCTGCCATAACCCTACATTATTGTCAATGTAAATGCTTTGGTGACGTTTGTCATTTTGTCTGGCCCAACCAGACGTTTAGTAAAATATGGGGACTATTTGCACAAAGTAATTTGCATCTACTCCAGTAAAATTTCGGGGGGACCCACACACATTTTCTTTTGCTTCTGACACCCATGGGAGTAATGATGCTGAAAATTCAACTTTGCCTCACAGGAATAAAGTACATTTGAAAATATATTCAAATAGAAAACAAAACATGTATTAAAAATTGTTACAATACTGTTTTTACTGTATTTTGATATATATATTTTGATATACAACAGATTTTTTTTTTTCCATAAATGTCATTATCAATTTTCCAAAAGCGTTTTTTTTTCTGATCAATGAGGTTTTCTTGAGTGCTTTAAAATACTTTATGAACCAATCCATGTTTATTAACATGCAAAGGAAAGATCGGGACTAGGAATCCCAGCAAATAAATCAATGGCGGGTAATTGGTGCTATATAGAAATGTAATACATTTTTGATGAGCTAGCAAAGAGTGAGAAAGGGATTGGGTGCACACTCTACTATCAAAAAAAATCAATTAAGCCATAAAGTCTTGCCGAAACGCTCAGTAGCTTTAGGGGGTGACATTTAGAGATGATTGCCATTTATAACACAAAATAAATGGCTAAATGGAAGCACCGATAGTGGCACCTTTAACAGATGCCGCACATTCTCCTCTTTCGTAAAATCGTCATGCACGGCGAGTAGGAGCCTGATGGTGTCAGCCTTTCAGAGGAATCATCTATACTCAGGACTTTTCTGTGATCATCAGGCTGAACTAAGACATGTCTGGTTTTCTCTCGGAAGAGCCGTTCTCTTGTGTTTCTTCCCGGGCCTAACTTCGCCGCATGCAGAGCAAGCATGTAAGAAGTTTATTGGTGTAACCGTCTTAACCTCGGATTACCATTCGAGCAGAACTTGCTTTCAAGCAGACATGGCGGGTAATCCACTGACGTTGAGGAGAACTCGAGGGACCTGCTAGTCATCTGAAACAGTCACAGTGTTTTATCTGATATGCAGTCTGGTCTTTAGGGCCTGTGGACAGCTACGGATGACAGAACTGACCCTGGATCCTGCGCGTTTATCTGTGGGCATGAGGGGTCGGGTCAGGGGAATTGGAGCTGCCGTGGATCAGCGATTAATATTGATAGGTCCGTGTAAGTGCCAAGTTGGTTTCTGTGTCAGGCCAAAAATGGATATATGGATGCATATGGAACAACTCCTCACAGCATTATGTTATCAGTATTGCATATGTTGGATTGTATTATCAACACTGAATTTACATTGCACCTTTTGTAGCTTTTATTTATGTAGTAGAGACCGGAAAGTGATTAAACAGACTGATTTCATCAACATCCATGTTTATGCTCACTTTTCGCATGTTTGGATATACAATAAAGACATATTGGCATTGGCAAGTATTTACATATACACTGCTTTGGAAATATAACAGATCTTTACTAAGCTTTTACATTGTGCTTATATTTAAAGTGAAGTATTTTTACTTTTTACTTCTTACTTCCATAAGCATAATATTTATTATATATATATATATATATATATATATATATATATATATATATATATATATATATATATATATATATATATATATATATACACACTGTAAAACCCAACAAGTTACGGTAACTCAAACCATTTGAGGAAACCGATTGCTTCAAACCAATTAAGTTTTAAAACCATTAAGTATGAGTACTGAAAACTCATATACATTGAGTTAAATTAACTCATATTTTAGTGTTGTTTAAGTGTTAAAACTTATATTTTAGTGTTGTGTTGATCAATTATTAAGAGTAAACTGAACTTAAAGATTTTAAGTTAATTTTATTAATTCAGTTTGAATTCAGGTAACAAATCTAACTAAGTCTTAACAACTACATGGTTACTTAAATGGTTTTAGGAAACAGATTGCGGCAAATGGTTTAAGTTCATCAAACTCAAAGTGATTAAGTTACATAAGACTAAGCACAAGCTAACATTGGTACAAAATGAAGACAGAACAGGAGGGTATTTTTAAGTAATTTATTGAAATATAAAATTTACATCATAAATACAGTATGCCATATGTTCACAAATATAACTAGACAAAAAATATTAGACTTTTTCACCAAATAAAACAGCACAAACATGTTTAAAAAAGTCATAACATTTAAATAACCAAACATATAAAATAAAAAAAATTATGTAAAAAGGTACGTTTCCTCAAAAAGCAAAAGCACTGTATGATCTTTAATGTACTCTAAGTGTATTGCACTGACCGAAGACTTGGCAGACATCACCACCTCATCTTTAAAGACAATCAAAGCATCCAGTGGGTTTAAAGGTAACGTTCCCTCTTCCTCCTCGACAGTAAGGATGGTGACTGTTGGCTTCTGCACCTGGTCAAGCTCCTTTTTTCTATATGCATTGGAAAAAAAGTTTGTATGTCACCACATATAAAAATAACCCTTGTCAGGGCAGACACCATATTTCAATTTTCATAAATAAAAAAAACGTTGTTATAAGGAACGGATTATTGTTGATTTAATTGGGCGTGTGCTTATTTAAAACCCTGTAGTTCAATTTTGTAAAGATGTTAAGTTGTTTGTCAGCAAGGTTTAATTGGGGGAAAAACATTTTCAGGGGTGTATCAGCCGAATGTTCTAGACCTTGAATTGAATGACGAATTTAATTGAATTGAATTGAATTCAAGCGATAATGCACACATTGCAAAACATTTGTTTTTCATGTCAGTATGTCATAAATAGAAAGAGGCAACAGTTTACTGTCAAAGATTTGTCGCTCACATCACGCCGCATCCAGTGTAGACAACATAACGGACTATAAGGGGCTCTTTTGTCCTGTCGCGCTGCTCACATCCGGTGTAGACAAGGTGAAACAAGACAGATTTGATTAACAAATTTTAAATGGATAATGGCAAGACATCCTTGGTGTAAATTACGTTCTTCTTTCAGATTAATATAATCAGAGCGGTATTAATAAATGTCCTGGTTAATCCAAGCATTATAATGGCAGTAAATGGCTGTCCAAAATTTGAAGCCAAAAAAGTGCATCTATTCATTATAAAAGTAATCCACATGACTCTGGAGGGTTAATAAAGTACTTCCGAAGTGAATCGATGGGTTTATATAAGAAAAAAATCCATATTTAACTCGTTATAAAATAAGAAAATAACTAGTTTCCGGCGCAACGATGACGTCGGATATAGCGTAAAAAAGCATAACAGCCACGGCGTTGACGGCGGACGCAGCGTAAAAAACATAAATGATGTGACGATGATGTCGGGCATTGCACAAGCGTTTTGAATCACGAGAGGATATTTTTCTTACACAAACCCATCGATTTAATTCAGAAGGCCTTTATTATTCCCCCGGAGCACTTTTAAAATGGATGGATGCACTTTTTTGGGCTACAAATTTTGGGCTGCCATTCACTGCCATTATAAAGCTTGGACGAGCCAGGACACGTATTAATATAACTCTGATTGTATTCGTCTGAAAGAAGAATGTCATTTACACCAAGGAGAACTTGAGGGGGGGGAGTAAATCAGGGTGAACGATTCCTTTAAGCTTGAGCTGAGATTGGTTAATTATGTGTCAAATAAGCTTTTGCTGTGCTCAATGTATATGCTAATGAAAGCCTAAATTAAACGTTTTGAAGACTAGATTTTCAATGGACAGATTAATAAAATTCTTATGTGTTTGGAACAATATGAGGGTTGGTAATTTATGAATCATGACTGAATTTGTATTGGCAAGTGGACTATACATTTAAGACAACTTGAATGATCAACTATCAGTTACTGTAACCACACCATGCATTTATGCTGGTGGCAGCTGAAAGGTTAACATGTTGCTAAATAAATGTAATGTAGTTTTGACATGTGTCCTACCTTGTGTCTTGAAAACATCTCCTGACTCTTCCTTTTAAATAGTAACAGACCTGCCAGGATCGTAGTTTTTTTTATGATTCATGACAAGACTTCTTTCAACCACTGCAAATCTAGCATTGCCAATTACCTTACACCTTTACAAACCCAAGGCAACTTCAGGATAACTGCCAGTGAAAATATAACACACGAAATGTTTCTGTTTATATTAGGAAAGCCGACTATAACAACAACTTTCAAGACTTGACCAGTATTCTCCTGAAGCAATACAACATGACTTTGAATGATAGACAGACTGGACTTTGGACTTTAAGCCTTTTAAAAAAATCATATTGCTTCAGAAGACTTACAAGTTGTGCTAAAAGACATTTATGGTCATAATTACGTTTGCAAAAATAGCAATTCATTCAAAAATTTAAATTGAAGAACAAACTTATATTTGTATGAACATTATGTAACTGTTCATAACGTTATCATTTGCATTTTGCACAGTAACGTTACAAAATTCCATTGATTTGTTCAATGTTAATTCTAACTTACTTACTCATAGAATTGTAGCCACGTTGCTGCCATTGCACCTTCGTCTTTGCTCTGAAAAGATTTAAAAGCATGGCAACAATGTGTTAGTGTGAGTTTCAAATGAAAAAACGTCATGAGAAACAAATAACAGTTTAAAATTTTATCTAACGTTAGCAAAACAGGATCTAAAATGCTCCTCAAGTCACTTTGTTCACCCCGGAGCTTCAGCTGCTTTAGTCAAATTAACTAGCATCACATATGATAGAGGAAACTCGAATTCGATTAACAATACATTTAAAACGGTTGTAATATAAGGAATGCGTGAGTTTGCATTAACGTTACCTTTTGCTTTAACGTAAGTTAGTTAACGTCACTGTGGCACGAGACGAGAGACATGGAAAGATGGCCAACTGTCTCAAAAGCCAGCGTTTATCTGTCCGACTGTGAGAAAGCACAAACATATATTTTTTAATTCCCCGCTGACAAACTGCAGTGTAAAACAGCATAATTAACTCCAAACGTGTACATTACCGTTGATAACACTGGTGCAATAGCGCATTTGCTCCTAATGTTAGATTGTTTGCTGGCTAACTTTACACACAACATTACTGAGCTGGTTAATCTTCGGATAAACATAAAAGAGTTACGAAAATAACACTGAAAACGTTCAAACATGAGCGAAATATGAATAAATAAGTTTGAAACGCTTACCTTTTGTTTTTCTTGACTGTAGCGCGAGCCGTCCTGCTGTGACTGGACTGAAGGAGGGAAAATGGTGCGGTTTTTGTTACCTCGGAAACTCACTGGGATGATACTTTGACATGACTAAATGTAATGACTTTAAAAGAGCTTAATGTAAGACTGTAGGCTTAATATGAGGTAGATTAATGTATATACTATTGTTTATTTATTTATTTTATCAGCTTTTAGTCTTTCCTGTAGCTCAATGAGTAGAGCATGGCGCTAGCAACGCCAAGGTCATGGGTTCGATTCCCAGGGAAAGCAAGACTTGACAAAAATGTAAAATGTGTACCTTGAATACAATGTAAGTCGCTTTGGATAAAAGCGTCTGCCAAATGCATAAATGTAAAATGTAAATGTAGTTATTTAATTGGCCATAGATGTAAAATACTAGATTAAATAAATATCTGTAACTTAAACCATTAGAGTTAAAAAGTTTTAGTAACTTATTTAGATTGAGGTTTGCTTACAATAATACATTTTTGAGTTAACATCACACATATTTGTTAAGTTGAATTAACTTTTTTGGTAACATTAAGTAAAATGAACTTATTTCATTTAGTGAATTTCACTGTTAGGTTTTACAGTGTATATATATATATATAATATATATCTTTCCCTACCAGCGGTTTTTAAAAAATGTTTCCAGCCACCGCCAGGGTTTTTGATCATTTCATTTTATTATTCCATACAATATTTTGTTGTATAAATATCAGAACATGCAATACATCAAAAGAAAAAATAGACCCTCTGCTTCTAAACACATTTTTTTTCCAGTGGCATGCATTCATTTTTTTATCAAAACTTGAATATGGGTAAGTTTCATTAACAAATTTGAACGAAAAGCTGAGAAAAATCACATTTTTGTCAAAGACTACATCCAGATCGGATTCGGAGTGGTGATCAAACACAGATGGAGTAGATCGAGTCTATCAACACCCCTAATGCTTGCAGTCCTGTAGCTCGTTCTTGGTCCACATTTCATTCTGTAACATTAGGCCGTTTTGATTTATATGCGGTTTAATGTTGATGATCACGTTATTTTATTATGCATCTGCTTCTATACGGCCGCTTATTTTTTGTTGTTGCATATTCTTCGCCTGTGTTTTGATCTGGAGATTACATACTCATTCAGGAGATGCGTAATAGCACCCCCTAGTGTCTAACAGTGAAAACACGGAAACCCGAAAAAATGTCGTGTTAGCCAGGAAAGTGTTTTCTTAGGGGTGGGCGATATATATTTTTTAAACTCTATATGGATTTGGACATATCGTATATATCAATATGTTGTTTATTATTAATTCTGATTCCTCCACTTTGCTTGTTTTGCCTTCTCTGTGCTGTGCTCGCGCGCCTCCCGCCTCGTTGCTTTTGTTCCCCCTCACCTCGCGTGTCATCTCATTGAACACGGCGGCGTTCACAACCAGCCAGGTTAGGATTATTTATCATGTTGACAAGCGCGTGCATTGTTTAAGACTCAGTTTAGAGACCATGTTTTCCTTCTAACACAACTGCTTGCTAAAATTCATAAAGAAATATTAATGTTCATCATAGTTCAAATCGCAAGTTTCATCCACAGTCAGGTGGTTGACACTATTGGTGCGAGACGCGGTCACAATCATGTCAGTTTATGATTTGTAAACCGTACGATTGTTCGGTTAAAATGTCAAAATGATCGCAAATCATTTGAAAACATTTTAAAATTATTGCAATATAATTATTATTATTATTTTGTCAGCTTTATCACAGGATTATGATGAATAGGTCTATTCATGTTTTAACCAAGAGAGAAATACGAGACATCCGGGGTGTCCTATGAGATACAGTGCTCTTCTATAAGTTGTATTGTAGCCATCATATTATAGACTACCTTCTGACATTCATATTTCGTTCTGTAACTGGAAAAGAAGTGAATATCGGCTCATGTGTACATGATCCGCATGATGAGGCGCTCAGTCACGCTTTAGTATAGAGTGCGACATCTACCGTTTGAATTTTGGTACAAATTTAACAGGAAGTGGTTTTATAACAAAATCATTTTATTTATATCTCAGTCATGCCCCCATCTTTCTGCAAAATGCTTACTGTTTACTTTAAGTGTAAAAAAGGAGTCTTTGATTCATCTTTTGAAAGCATTAAATGAATGAAAAGAAGGCTATATGTATTATTTATTTTCTTTTACAGTTAAATTATTATTATTTATGTAATCAGGGAGTTTTTTTTTTTTAAATGTCGCAAAAGCACTTTGTTCCTACATGAACTGACTACCTCTTTGCACGTCAATGAAAAAGATTTTGTGGTATTTGGCATATTTGTTTTGCTGTAGTTTTTAGGGGGTTATTTTTCCTGTAAAGATATCGTTATATAGCAAAATATATCGAGATATATTTTTTGCTCCATATCGCCCAGCCCCATGTTTTCTCACAAATAATGGAAAATTCTGTGTTGGGTGGGAAAAGAGTTAAACTAAATCAGGTATTTTAAATTGTAACAATATTAATATCACAATATCAAAATAATGTTTAATTATGTGTAGATAAGAGACTTATAATTGTTATTTGTTATTGAAACTTTTAAATGGTAGACTTACTATTAAAATAAATTACCTTTATGATAATTTTATGCTGTTGTGTAACTATATATTATTTAGTAATATAAATATAATATGGTTATAAATTACCAAAAAATAGCCATCAGGTTAACCTTGTTTCAGCCACACTTGTTCATGACATCA
The DNA here is from genome assembly GCF_024679245.1 of Pseudorasbora parva. Classification (NCBI taxonomy): domain Eukaryota; kingdom Metazoa; phylum Chordata; class Actinopteri; order Cypriniformes; family Gobionidae; genus Pseudorasbora; species Pseudorasbora parva. Next base: position 38,508,360 of record NC_090179.1, read on the forward strand.
CACTCACTGTACATTTTTAAGTATAATCAACTTGGATGTTTAAGTCATTTATACCTAAATTACATTAAACTGACTTTAAAAAATTAGTTCAATCTTGTATAACTTTTTTATTATAACTTTTTTTTAATAACTTTGAAAATTGCTTAATTTATTTTGATGAGTTAAGGCAATGTAAAAAAAAAAAAAAAAAAACATATGTTGTCAAAGATTATTGATCATATGTTTTACTGCACTTTTTGTGGGAGGGGATCTCAAGATTTGTAATGCACAACTGACCAGGCCTGCAAGTTTAGTCTGTGAGTATGAGGGGTCAGCTCAGCATTATTTGATTCCGAGGGGATTGGATCTGCCATGCATCAGTGATTAATATTGATAGGTGCAAGTGAGTGCCAAACTGGTTTCCGTGAAAGAGCAAAAAGCGTACCATCCAACTGGATATATGGACGCCCTGCTGGGTATTGATAAAATATATAAAACAATGCGGACAGCTGAGCTCCAGGTTAGGTGCACCGCAGGGCGGGTCTATATTTTATAAGATTGTGTCAAGTTAGAGGTGATTTTTTTTTTCCTTCTTTTTCCAGAAAATGCTAGATGTGAATGCACATACACATCAGCATCTGTAGATGTTTTTCTCCTCTCGTTATCCATTATTGCCACCTCAAACTTCCCTGTCCTAGAAATCTCCTCCATGAATCTCCCAAACAATCCAATTAAGGCCGCAACATGGAGGCAGGCAGCCGGACGCATCCGATTGTTGACTCAGTCACTTTTAGCAGCTTTGTTTTTTGCGGTGGGACGTTTAAAGGTTACCAGATTTGCTTTAAAACCCTTTGAACATACAAAAGATGATGTGTCATTGCTCCGTATGTAGACATCAGCAATGTTTTCCTATATAATGAGTTCTTCCTCAGAAATTTTTCAAGGCCTATCCAATATGTCCTGGCTGAGCTCACTGTGCCTGCAGGTAAAGCGGAGGGTGCTGGGCTCATGGATCTGTCTGCTGAGCGTCATTTATGCAGCTCTGCGTGGGAATGATGGAGTTGCTGCCGGCCAAACAACACACTGAAGACTTTGTGTATCATTAGTCTTAAAACAAGCTCTCCAGCTTTGGCTGTGATTTAATTTGTCATCGGGAATGTACTGCGTTCCTTCCCACCTTACGATCTTCTTTCACAACACAATGCCAGGGAGGGCTAATTTTAGACTTTTCTCACTGTTTGTTGACTTGAGGCACATCGTATCTTGTTTTCCAGCATTGTTGTCAGTGCATTTATAATATGCAAGCTTTTTGGCTCCTTAGCTGACTTAAGCCCAATGCACACTATTCAGTTGAAGTCTGAGATAAACTGTGGGTTTTGTGAAAAGATGGCAGAATTGGCAGTCTTTGATGGTTTAGTGTGTCGCCCTCACCGATGGATAATTAAATGCATGAACTGATGAACTGTAGGACAGACTATCAATACATATTTGAAGATTCACAATCTCTCAGTTCTGTTTGCTATTAAATTTGTTTCTGATTCATTTAGCATATTTCCATTTTAGTATATTTTAGTTAGATATTAATTAAATTCTCTCTCAACTAATATTTTAAATCATACATAGAGAACCTTAAGTTTTACCTAATTACCAAATATTAGTTTTAAAAATTAACAACAAATAAAAAATGCAAGATACAACAAAAAACTGCTTGCAAAAAAGATTTTCAGCTAATGTTTTAAATTATACAAAGAATCTTCTAACTGTTAATTAATATTACTTTCTAAAAACTAACAACAGGGCCCAGACTATTCAGTTCAATTGCTGTAATCTAACAAGTAAAAGAATTATCACAACTAAATTAACTTTAAATTGCATCAGTTCAACCTACAGTTACATTAATATCCGCATCCAACAGCATGATTTCTGCTTGAGTCCTCTTTTCCACCGGGTGTGAGGTGAAGACCACATGTCCCAAGATGCTGCGCTCCAACTTGGCGTCATCCAACTACATCTTTGTTTTGAATAGGCGACCTCTAGCAGATGGAAAAGTTAGATATTGCACCTTTAATAAAATATTCCATAACTGAAAGTAACGATAACTTGATTTTCATGTTTACACTACACCACTTTCAACTGAAAACACAAAAGTTTTTATGCGTTTGGCTGTTCATTTACATGACATTGCCCTTTTGGGGGCCTGTAAACGCAAGTTTTGGAAAACGGGACTCAAAGTGCAAGGTTTTTAAATGATGCCTTTACATGTAAACATTGTATTGTATACACTGTTTACATGTTCACGCATAGGGCGGTTCTTGACAAAGTTGCATCGCCAACTACTAGCCTGTCATGCATAATACAGCCTTTTTAGTCATTATCTTTGTGGGAACAAGAATCTTTTTGACAGCAGTGTCGTCTGTTTTTAGTACATCGTTGTACAATATTATAATAAGTATAATTTAATATTATAATTAGTATGGGTGTAACGATACACTCGTGTCACATTTCGATATGTATCTCGATACTGAACTCACGATACGATATGTATCCTGAGATATATAATACATAATGTGCCAGCCAGCATACACGGTTTAAGAAGTCACCACTCGCCACTGGTGTATGTTCTGATTCACTTAAAAGAGTTGGTTTAAAAGAGTAATAAAAAAAGAAATTAAAAAAAGAAAGTGATTGCATTGCAATTACCTGCAATGAATCTTGGCACACTATGCAGTTCTGACCATGTAATGAAGCACCAATAAGAGTACAGCAATTGATGACGCTTGTGAAAGAGAAATAGATGTTGACGCTAGCCTCTCTCTATGATATTTAATTTAAATATTTTGTTATTTATAATCCCCTTCCCATTAAGGTTGTATTATACAAGTACCTTGAGTTTGCTTTGAAGAACAAGCAGCCCGATAATTCATCAAGTACTGACTTCAACATTAGCACAATGGCTTGTTGCTAAGTGTCATAATTTGACACAGTTGTTGATGTAAAACAGCCAGTAGACCCTGTCATTTGTGACCAAAGTCCTAAGTCTGACATAAAAGACGATTGATGTCGCACGGTCTGCTTTGGCTTCTACCCAAGATCTCACCAGGCTCATATCGTACAGTCGCGCAGTGCGCACTCGGCTTTAGACAAGACCGAGTCTATTAAAGGATTTCTTTTTTTGAAAAGAAATTAACAGCGGTGGCTTATTATTAGGCGTCATTCATTGTAACAGCATGGTGTCACACAGCAAGCTTCACAGTATCCACATAGAGTAAATCACTGTGAATTCCCATCAGATGCAGTTGTACTAATCAGATGTGAAAACAGTGTGCCAGATGTTGCCTTTGGTCACCCCATATGAGCTCCTCAGAGAAGTTTCCTCAGTTGATTTTTAGAGAACAAAGAACAGCATCAAATGTGTGAAATGCCACAAACCGTGCAGCCTCTTTTAGTGCCGAATCCCCTGTGATTACTGCACGTGGAGAGATGTTTAAAAGCCCTTTGTTTATATTTTACACTATGCTCTCATTAAATCATACATGAAGACGCTCTGCATGATGTAGGCTATGAAATGGCAAAATACCACACACTACTCTTACCGTTTCTACAGTTATAATATATATATATATATATATATATATATATATATATATATATATATATATATATATATATATATATATATCCAAGAACTAACATTCAGAAACTATTTGAAATTAAATTAATAAGAAAAATGAAAACAATTGCAATGCACAACTGTCATCTTACATTACATTATAGAGAGAACAAAATTGTAATAAAACATTTCATCGTGCTGCTCCAGAAAAGCGTGTGCACAACACAAGTCACACATTCTGAATAGCATGCAACTTAGTTCAAGTTCACTTGTGCATTTGCATCATTTTGTTCAGATATAATAATTTGTAATATTATATGTTTATTTTGTATATATCTGATTTATCTCATATAGGAAACATTTTAATTAGTTAAATAACGCGTTAGCAAAGTGCTTCAGTGTACTGGATTTCATTCAGTGCCTCAGAACGTGCAGCTCCAACAGGAACGCACGACCAAGAATAACTTGAATTGAGGCCGACATATTACATAACATGAATGAGACCACTATTGTAACTAATCTCTGTAAATCCACTGGGTTTAGTTGCCGTTTCAACGCATATTGCAGTATTAAGGCTAACGATTAATTGATCGTTAATCTAAACGACGATCGATCATGGGAATTTGTGTAAATTGACAGACATCCCTAGGTCAGAAGGTCTTTCCAGGTTTGTGGGGCAGCACACACACCAGCCACTGGTCATGTGACTATCACTAAAAACTGAGACCCACGGCATCTGATCACTGGATTTACACAAATCCTTTCACTTTTATTAAGTGTTTTCTCAACATTGCTTCATATCAAATCAACTCCTGATTAACACATTAATTATTATTTGAATTGTCACTCAGTTTCAGTGAGTTATTTAACCACGTATTAATGTATTTGGAAGCTTTTTTCTCTCAAACACAAGTCATTTCATATTCACATTCAATGCAGGGATTTCCCTTTAATTTTTTTCAGCTGCTTTGACCTGATATAGTTACTTAATAGGTCAATAATAGAATTAAAGTCAATAAAATGTATAATAATAAATAACAACAATAAAAATTAAGTTTACGATTCTTTGATGTAGTAGAGTTTTTTTTTTATTATTTCATTCAAGAAACATATATATATATATATATATATATATATATATATATATATATATATATATATATATATATATATATATATATATATATATTACTTAACTACTTAATAGCTTTTCATTAAACTTACAAATCCCTGCAGTTCCATCATGAACCCCAGTCTTGGAAACCCTGACGTAACATAATATTTAATCTACTTAATGTAAAAGTTGTGGATAAAGAATGGAATATTTTTTTCTCTTTATATTTATATATCAATATGGTACAAGATTTGTTCTACTCAAATCAGTGTGATAAACAAGTTAGGTCATAAGTAATCTAAAAGTAATCCAAAAGTAGTCAGATTATGTTACCTTAAATCTGTAATACAATGGCTTGTTAATAACTAAAACTGTCATCATGTAATTTGTAATCAGGAATTTGTAAGTAATCTCAGCTCTGCACTTGGATAATGGTGCAATGCAAAAATATTTAGTAGTGTGTAAGTTGTAACTTAGTGGCCATTTACGTCAAACAGGCCAAATTGTAACTTACGCACAGCTGGTGCAACCGGCCCCTGATTAATAAAATATAGTCAAATTACATTTAATCATTTAGCAGACACCTTTATCCAAAGCGACTTACAAATGAGGAAAGTCCTCTCCAACAATTTTTTTTTTTTTTTTCTGGTTGCACGTCCTTCCTACGGAAGGAGGCTGCGAAGTGTATTTTAGGTTGAATATGTTGTGATGCTATACCACACTACTGTTTGAAACATCTTGTATAATTCATACTTTTTCAAATACTATATAGCACAGCATGCAGTAAGCTAGAATTAGATTTCAAACATGTCTGTGTTTCAGTATGAATTTTATGTTTATATTGAGTGGCTAGATTGGGCTAGGTGTCCACGCAGCCGAGCAGACCACCAAGCTCATCTCGCCCCCAGCACCTACCATAAAGCTTTATACACTGCTGTTTGAGAAGGCGCCTCTTGTTGTTTGTTGTTTCGTTGCATCTGTGGCCTTTGCCCAGTCTGTGCTTCTTGTTTGTCCTGTTTATTTTCATCTCATCTCTTTTTGCACGCTTTTTCCTCCTACCTGCCTCTGCCCTCCTCATGAGCCCAGACAGCCCAGTGCGCTCAGAACCTCTACCCCTCCCGCACACATCTGAGCCGGCTCTGCGCTCCTGCTGCTCCTGCTCTTTCATGTCTGCTCTCATAGCCCACATTAATATCACAGTCTACCGTCATGCTGCAGTCATACATGTGCCAGAATGTCACTTTGCTTAAACACGCTGAGATGAAAGCCAAGTGAATCAATTCAGTACGGGAAGCTGACTTTTTCAGTGGGAGAAATAATGAGTGAACGAACTGCTATCAGGGGCTGATGAGATGATGTGATTCATGATCGTGCCGCAGTGCGTTCTCAGGGAAAAAGGCCCACCTCGAGTGTGTGTGCATGATCGTGTCTGTGAAATACTTTGAGTTTGTTGTGTACATAGAACATAAGTGATCATCACATGTCTTGAAATTTCCCTTCATGCTACAGGAGCTGCAGAAGGCCACATTTAGAATTACGGGCTTAAGTGAGTTTTAGAGATATATATAATCATTCTAAATGTGGCCTCCTACAGCTTGCTGCAGATAGATAGTGTGTGAAAATTCACACACTATAAAAATATAGGTAGTTCACACACTATAAAATATAGGTATTCTGAAAAGTGTCCTTTTTATTATGCTGTTTTAAAGCTTGTAGTTTTATTTTGGAGGTCTCCTACAACAGGTTTAAGCATTAAAGGTCAAAAAACACTTTCATTTTCTCATGATATACATTGCACATCACCACATTTTTCAGTGATTCCCTCCTTTCCACGAGATACTCTGCTCTGATCGGCCAGATGGCCTAGTCTGTTGCAATTGGTCTTCTGTGTCGGAAGCTAAACCCCCATTACACTCTTAAAAATAAAGGTTCTTAAATGGTTCTTTGGCAGGGTGTATGGTTCCTTGAAGAACCTTTAATATGCCAAAACAAAACTTTCCATTGCACAAAAGATTCTTTGTTGTGCAAAATGGTTCTTGTTTAGACTATAAAATGGTTTTAAAAGTGGTCCTTTAAAGAACCTTTCACAAAACGGTTCTTTGGGGAACCAAAAATGGTTCTTTTGTGGTATCACTGTGAAACCCCATTTTTGGTTCTTCCTGGCACTTTTATTTTTAAGAGTGTGGTATAACTGATCTCCAGCTAAAGCTCAGCGATTGTACGCACTATGAAGACTGTAATAATGACGTTGATTTTACCATATGAATCCGAGCTGGGGTACAATGATAAAACATTGGAAATACTAGTTATTCAACCAGAAAAGGTGTTTTATTAACAAATTTCGGGAGGCGCACGTCAGATAATTAAACCTAATTAAACACAAGTGGAGCACTATAAGCTAATCAACTTAATCAAGGATAGGAGGTGTATATATACACCAGATTTATCTTCTTTCATTGACCATTTTTATTTTAACATCCCTCCACCACCCCATATCTTCACTTTGATTGAATAAACTCTTATTAGATGTCAACACAATCCCTAATACAATAGTCTAGTTCTAGATCTCTATCACAGGGGGGATACTCTTCCCCGTACGGCACGTCAAATAGGCATAATATTTACTCTATTTATTTATTTATATTTACTCTGTGAACTCATGAACCTCCATTGCAAGCACAACTTCAGCAGGTCGTTTCTCAGTGATACGCTACTCATTTTGAGGTACATTATGAGATGTTGCAACTGTAATTCATTAACAAGTGTACGACTTGTTTAGGCGGTTCAGTGTCAATTCTTTCTTTTGGGAGACAATAACTTGGTGTCTTATCACTTACTTTCGACTTTACACCTACAGAATGTTTACAATTACAAACAACTATATTACACTGCTTGAAAGGGAATATTAGAAAAACCATGATAAACCAAAAAACACAAATGTGTTTCTGTCATGACAAGTAGTGAATTAGTATTTGACATAGTAATAGATATGACAGTTTTGATACATTTGGTCTCGGCGGAATAGATCTGCTACACTGTGGCAGAGCAAGTACCAGACTTTTTACTGCCAATACAAACACAACACGCTGTTATGAGCATGTCAGAAATGCTGCTGCAAAATACAGCATACATGAATTGCTCGCTGCAACTGCTAACAGAAAATGCTGAGCAAGTAGTTGAAGGTTGAGTAAGTAGCGAGTTCACTTGCTACTGATACAGCAGGAACCAATCAGCTGTGCCTAACATAGAATGATATGATTGCAAGCAGATTGTGTTAAGGGCTTATCAGCCAGCATGATACACTGTCAGAAAAATAAAGTACAGCACTGTCGCTGGGGCAGTGCCCTAAGGTACAAAAGCGAAAAATAGCGAAAAAGCGAAAATATATACTCTTGAAATACTTATATGCCCCTTAAAGGGTAAGTAAGGTTCAAAGAAATACCTCTTCACTTTTTTACCTTAGAATACAGCACTGTACCTTTTTTTGGGGGGTTGTGACGAAACATTATGTTAACCCCTAACCCAAAACTGTTAGGGGTTAACAATTATCATCATTGATCTAATAATTTTTACTAGCATACTGTTTGGCTCTAAGACTAATGTGTTCTGATAAATGTGATATGAAAAAAAAAAAAAACATATAATGATATGAATATCCATGTTTCATCTATAGATTACTTTTATTCATATACAAATATTGTACACATACACACACTTGTGTATAAAATGAATAAACATTTTCCGTTTCTTTGCTCTGCTTTTCTAGCACAGTAATGTTTTGTGTGTGTGCAACACGCTATTCATTGAAGCCTCTACATACTTCATTTTAATTTAGTTTTTTTTTCCACCGGTGTCAAACAGTACACCCACCTTGGTTTTGTCATTGGTACACGAGACATTTAGCCTTTCATTCTCACAGTTTATGCTTTCACACCCCAAGTGCACTTTTCTCTTTTTTTGATAAGTGTTTTATTTTCCATCCCTAACTATGTAGCCTAGCAACAGGCAGCAGGCAACAGTTCAAGGCCTAAATATGGTTTTCTATGAAGGAGGAGCAAATGCCACGGTGAAGTACACTTAGTAATTTAAACATTTCAGGAACCAAACATCTTTGGCACTACCTTGCTTCTACAATTTGTTTATTTCATTTCCCAGAAAGCCTCAGGGCTCAGCGAGCGCTCAATACAGACAGGCTTTTGTCCTGTGTTTAATAGCACACAAAGTTGGAGTACTTTTTCTTTTTCTTTAGTATTTTTTTTGCCACAGAGAGACCAATCACCTGTGCTCTGAGGACAGCAGCTTCAACCAGACAGATAGATCAAATCCCCAGTGCTTTCACAAAAACCCAATTCTGGGACCTCACCTCACAGCTTCTGCTCCGGCTGACTATTTCTAGTCCGAGTAGATTTCCAGCAGATAGGGATTTAGATCCCTCAGGTGAGGAGGAAGCTAATTTCTAGACAGAAAAGGTGTGATTTTTAGATACACTGATGATGGATAATGGTGAACTCTTGGCTAAGGTAAACAATCTTTCTTTTTCCTCAGAAAGTTGCTATGTGATCATTTCTTAGTAATGTTTTCTTTTTATTTCAGTCCAGATTGTGAGTCGCTCCTGACACATGGATCTGATTAGCAGCATTTTCTATGCCAATTCAGTTTATTCACAGTTTTTTTTCTTTTTTCTTCTTCAAATGTCGTTTAGTTGCGGTTGGCCTGCAGGTAGCTGTGTGTGGTAGCAGATGTTTGGGTGTCATGCATTTCATTTAGCGTTTCAAGCAATTAAAAGGCAGAAGATTGTTCTGGATCTCGAAAGTATATCTAAATAATGCATTATATATAAAGTCTTTACAGAGCAGAGTGTTGTAATCTATTCAGTACATTTTAAAAGCCTCCAGGGTTTGTTTCCACTTAGAAAGCCAACGTGTCACGGGATTTGCGTGTAGAGTTCTCTTGGGAGAGATTAAGATATCATCCATGTGTATTATTGAAGGGATTTGCCAAGACACATTTAAGTCTTATTCATAAACATAGTGGCTCATTTACAGTCTAGTTAATGAAGTGTAGTCGTTTAAGTTTAAGACAAGGATGAATTGTATTTCCTGGGACAAGACTAGTTTCACCTGCGGTAACAACAAACAACTCCGATAAACTGCGTGCGAGCGCTCCCTTTCACTACCCGTAAACTATATTACCCATCATAATAGGAGTCCCTCAACTATAGTAAGGCCTTAAACATATTTAAACTCACAGAAATATCAAAAATGTCTACAAAAAAAACCTAAAAGATACAGAAGAATATGAGAAGAGGGCTCATTACGATCGCAGATGATAACATCCAGGATCAACACTGTTCATGTACCATAGAGTTAGGTTAAATTAATGTAACCATCTAATATGGAGAGAACTGCACTGAAATGTAGACCATCGTTTATGTGTTTTTGATCTAACATACACCTTTATGTGAGAACAGTTAGTTACCCATCACTAACTTTAATCGTAATTTAGAGTATGACAACCCATTGTGTTAAACTCGCCAATAGCGCATCAGGGGGATAAGCCGGTTTGTGATTGGTCCCTGCAAATTTATAACAGAAGTAGGATGTATAGGTTTCCAGCCTGAGCTGCCGGGCGAAATCAAATCACAGGCAGATCGGGTGTGTTTCACCCAGTCTAGGTTTTTCTATATATACTTAAGTGTCAGATATTGTAATACTTCAAGTTCAGTCAAATCCACTTAAAGGGTTAGTTCACCCAAAAATGAAATTGTCATTAATGGCTCACCCTAATGTTGTTCCACACCCGTAAGAGAATAAAGATTCAAACGGTCATGAATCAGCAGATTGATCATGATTCGGATCGCTGATCACGTGACATTGGCGATCCGAATCATGAATCAATACGCTGATTCATGACCGTTCGAATCTTTATTTGAGGATTGAAAACAAATGCAGAAGAGAAGACAATGCTGAATAAAGTCGTAGTTTTTGTTATTTTTGGACCAAAATGTATTTTCGATGCTTCAAGAGATTCTAATTAACCAACTGATGTCACATATGGACTACTTTTAATGATGTTTTTATTCCCTTTCTGGGAAATAAACACTTAGATACGCTGTCGGACTAAATCTAAAATATCTTAAACTGTGTTCTGAAGATGAACGGAGTTCTTACGGGTGAGGAACGACATTAGGGAGAGTCATTAATGACATCAATTTATTTAAAAAAAAAAATTTTTAAACATAAATTTATTTTAAAAACATGAAATCATTTTTGGGTGAACTAACCCATTAAGTCAAAAACACCATAGACACACTTTTATTCAACTTTTTATTGGCATATTTGGCCAATAAAAAGTAAAAATTAACATTTCGTCTGGTCTCCCTAGTCTCATGCCTTAGACCACGCCGATCAATGACCCAAGGGAAGGATGAGGGTTTAGTAGTTTTAGTAATTATTTCTACTTTTTTGAATTACAGAAAACAAAGTTTAATATTTTAAGTTAACTATAACAACACTGGTTAATATGTTTCACAGACATGCTCCATGATTTTAAACCCATCCAAAACAAACATATATTTGTTTTTCTTACACCGCTTCAATAAAAAAAAAAATTTTCTCTAAGAAGTTGGTGACACTTTAGAATACAGTTCCATTATTAATGAATAATTACACAGGAACAAATGAGTTACACAATATTATTATTCTAGTAACTACAAATAACTAACAAAAAAAACTCTGATAGTAAGTAATAGCATTTGGCTGAATGAAGTAGTTCACTATTAGCTCATCAGTAACTACTATTTTTTTCTGAACTCCCAGAGGACTACTAAGAACTACTACGGTATATACATACGGGTTATGTAACACAATCCATCCTGCTATAACAAGCATTTAAAGTGACAGACAAACACACACTTCGAATGGTGTGGACACTAGTTACCTTTATAGTTATCGTTCATGGTGTAAACCGGCCATAAAGTGAAAAGCATGATACCTCTCTAGTAATGACTAAAGTCACTGTAAGAGTTAGTGTTTTGTAAGAATTTGGAAAATAATTGCTTCTGACAGATTTGGTAACACTGATCAATTCCTTTAGAAGGATGTTGTAAAACTTGAGTCATTACAAGCGGGTTATTTTCACTTTAGAATACTGATCCAAATGGCCAGTAATTCATTTAGAAAGATTTAGTAACACTTGAGTTATTACCATCCAAAACTTTACAAAAACATTTCCTTTGGAATAATGTAACACTTGAGTGTACTAGTGGGTAACCACGATCTGCACTGTAGAATTTATTTTTGTTTATGCATTATTCACATTAATTATGAACATGTATATAGAAGTTCTTAAAAGTCATTTAGTAGTCAGTTATTGATTAGCTAATCGTGAACTACCTCATTCAACTAAGTGTTAATACTTAGTTTGAAAATCAGATTTTCTTGTTAGTAGTTACTAGAATGTTAATATTGTTACTTATTTGTTCCTGTGTAGTTATTCATGACAGAACAGTATTCTAAAGAAATTGAATCCCATCCGGATATGAATGCATGTATTTATTTGCAATGTTTTTCATTACTCATTTTGACCTTCGTTGAATACTCTAACTAAAGCTAAATTTCTCCCTGTGCTGCCTAGTGCACCTTCATTATGAATTTATACCTTCTTGCCAACTTTCTGGGTAAAATAACAGTTGGTGGTTCAAGCACTGCTGGCATCCCATCCGATTTTAAAAGAGAATAAACTGATGAAGAGAGTCCAGTCACGGAAACGGCTCAGAACGGGCAATTCGGTAGCAGCATCATGTCAGGTATGATCAGGGCCACAGGCTGGGTTTTATAATCACCGATGTCCCAAATTTGAGCTAGTTAGGAGGGTTCGGGGACATGCTCCCCTGAGATATTTTTGATTTGTCTGAACTACATGTGTGCATTTCAAGATGTTTGAAGGCCAAAAATATTGGACAACAATACCAGTCAGTGGGCAGTAGATTATTTGCTAATACCCGTTCTATCCTCATCTCCATCACTCTCTCTTTTTCTCTCGGTCTCCTTATCTTGCCCTGTCTCTTCCCCTCCTAAAGCTGAGCTTTGACTGATAGTCTTTTCATTTTCGTCTGTGTCAGTGAAGAAAAGTAAACATTGGGTCATCTGATATTTATGCTTTTTAAAGTTAAGTTTGAAGTTAATTTACTGAAGGCTACCAGGAAAGCTGGGTAACTATGTTTATTTGTGTTCACAATATGTACACATTCATTATTAATCTTATGCCTAATATGATGAAAATGGCTTTGTTGATGTTTATTTTCCACTCACATTGAATCACGTTAATTAAAGGTCTATTTTTAATTTAAAATGTCGAAACTGGACAAAGGTTTATTAGTTTGCCTGTTTATTTTTGTCAGTCGTGTACATTCCTATCCTAAATATGAAATGTTTAGTTTAGCTGGTTACATCATATCTTGCACTTTTCGACCATTAACCGAAGCACCTAGAATTCTGCTCTGTGAACATAAAGCCTACTATTTAATTGGTCATCTCAAGTATTTTGACATTGACGAGAGGTGACAGACCTCGGAGGCAGCTCAGATGAGAAGATCTTGGTACCATGCAGCACTAAAATAAAGTTAATACTATAATTATTTTATAACCTTTAATATATACACTTCGGAAAATTACAGAGGTCCGGACCTCATAGCTGACTACGGCCATAATCCTCACCTTCATTAATTCCTTCCCTCACGGATATACATAATATTATAATTATATCACATATATTAGTCTAGTTTATTTCAGTGGGTTTCGTTGAAGCACATGATAATAGTCAAAACCAAAATTACAATACTAGAAGATTCCAATCCCATCCAAAAGAGTACATGACATCACAGACATCCTTTTTAAATAATTATCATTTACATTTGTTTAGAAAACAAGAGAATATTTTATGGTGCTTAAACTATTATGTTTTTTTTTTCCAGAATATTTTGTTTCATTGTTTGTGAATGTGAAAAAAGAATGAACTAGGGATGCACTGATATGTATCGGCCGATTTTTGTATCAATTTACAACAATCGGCATATCTGATATAATGAACTGCATGAAGGCACTGCGCTGCATAATCCAAGATTATACTGTAATATTCTTGCTGTGCTGCTGTCTGCATTTTAATGTTAATTAAACAACAAAAGATCAAAAAAAAAAAAAAAAAAAACTCACTACACTTGGACTAAACTTTCTTAAGGATTAATTTCCACGATGTGGAACACGCAGATAGAATCCAGTCATAAAAACGGAATTTACTGCATAAGGCGGAATGGCACGGAATTAGTCCAGTCTATGTTCATTATAAATAATTTGCTAATGCGGCAATAAACTAGCTAGTAGGCTACACTGTAAAAATAAAAGTAGGTCTCCAATTGAAAATTTTCTAGTGACTGATCACATCTAAATTTTTCAGTTGGCCCAATGTAATTGCATTAATTCAAAGAAATTCAGTTTGGGCAACTTAAAAATTTAGCTATGATCAGTCACTAGAAAATGTTCAATTGGAGGCATGATTTTTATTTATTTTACGGTGTATTAGTTAATGTAATTTTTTTGTACTTTGGTGATTTAAAACATGATCAAAACACTATTCTAATGACAATTTCAAATAAGAATGCACGTGACAAATATCGACCAATAATTGTTTAAAATTGGTATCGGCCTAAAAAATCATAACGGTGCATTCCTAAAATGAACCCTGAACCACCTAACCAAGTCATTTGTATTAGATCATTCACACATGCCAATGTCTGACAATGTCAGAATATCTGACCAATCAGAGCGGAGTAGCTCACAGAAAAGAGGGATTAAGGCCCTATTTACACTGCATAGTTCAAGTGACCCAATTCCGATTTTTTCCTCTCATGTGGCACAGATCGGATATGACATGTGAACGTGTAAGCAGTAAAAAAACGCATGAATTCCGATATCTTCAGATTGGATTCAGGCCTCACTCATATGTGGTAATAAATCCGATATCGTTCGGATGCGTGCATTAGCGTCTGCCATGTAAGCGGTCAAACCGGATATCCCCCAGTAAATGTGAGTCGTACGTCATTGAAAAAAGGACGGAGGCGAATGACGTCAACTCAGGTAAACACAAACTGCGATCCAGTGTTGCCCAGTCTGCGGTTTTCATGTGGACTTGGGCTACTTTAACACAGTTTTGAGTTGCAATTGGGCGGGTTTTGTTGTGAAAACCTGGCAACCCCGTCAAGGGCTCTCCTCTTTTTCTCCGCCTTAAGAGAGAAATGTTTTGCCGACCTTTAAGGATGTGTGGAACGGTGCAGATAGCAAAACATTGTGCAATCATTTTGTCTGCGTCCATTGCATATCGCGCTGTTTTACCTTCTTTCACTGGTTAAGAACATCTTGGGCTGTTTTCCCAGTGTACAGTGTAAATGCAAATATCGGATACGGGTCGCTTTTGAAAAGATGATGTAAGCGGGTCGTCAAAAAAATCGGATATAGTCACCAAATCGGAATTGTGCATCAAGACCTGCAGTGTAAATGCAGCCATAGAGAGACTGATTAATTAGTTGAGTCCTTCGAGAATCATTGAAAAATGTGGCGATGTGCAATGTATATTATGAGGAATGACCTTTGATGCATGCAAACCTGTTGTAGGAGACCTTAAAAACCAAATTAATAGCCTTTAAAATAGCATAATAGGACAATTTAATGTTCAAAAAGATGTCATACATTGAACTATGGTGCTTATGTGGAAGATGCAGGTTTGAGTCTGACTTGCATTATTCTGAGATAAAAATGGCAAAATAAACGAAAAGCAAAGAACCAACTGCAAGTTATCCATGAACACAAGAGGGTGGATTAATAGCATAACTACTGCAGATTTTATAGCCTTCTTTGTCCTTAAAATCATACGATATTAGACATGGCCGAGTACCTTCTGTCACTGTCTCAAAGCACTTTCAGCTCAATCATAGCACAGTTTGGCGTTTTTTCAGGTGATTAATTTTCAGTGAAACTTGTTTCGCCATTACAAACAGGTTGCAACCATTTGAGCTCCCATTTAGCAGTGTGGTTTTAATTACGCCTGTCTGCCGAGGGGGAGCGGCAAGCAGAGCGGCTGAGGCCACGACCGTCTGCGAGCCACTCAGACATGGAGCACATATGCTGCACAAGAGCAAACGAGTGCCGGGTGCAAATGGAGGGAAGATGAGTAATTCATGGCACGGAGTCAAGTCAGTGCGGCCGGATTGTAATTTAGTCCCGTTTGGCAGTGTTCACCTGAGTGCCAGCACAGCTTACAGCCCCCATCATCTCCCATGAGATGTCATCATGACTCAAGAGCGCACCGATCCCTCTTCGCATTCCCCTCGTATAATTCTTATTTGTTTGTGTGTTCATTTAGGTCTTTGCTCTCTGTCAAGAGTAATTCTGCCGTCTGTGCGGTTTAGGCATTAGGAGTGCAGTAGTTGAGATGGCGAACGTAGTTTGATGGAGTTGCCTTTTACGGAGAAATGACTTCTAAATTGTCAAGAAAGAGGAGGAGATGGATCTAGGGAGATTTTGGCTGGCATTTACCTCACCAATTTCAGTGTGAATTATATTGTTGCATTAGTGCCGTTCTGTTTGTTGTAGGTCACCTTGGTGAGAAAGCATCTGCTCAGAACTATAAAGTCATGCAAATGTTGTGGTGTGGATGGATGCTGGTGTCCTCAGCAGGCTCCTTAAAGTCAACATGAAACCCCCTTCACAGATTTGCGTGACTTATTTCAGTGCAAAAGGATATTCAATTGGAAAAATCTAGGTTGGGAGGTCCACTCAAACTAGAGAGGATGACACATCTGAAAAGCTAATTAAGTAATTTTATAAGTATTGGCTATTTACACACAGGATTAGTCCGTGAGTTTTGTTATAATGCTACTCTGAGCGTTCGCTCAGCGGCTACTATGAGACACTTGTTCACACTGCAGTGAGCTAGATCGATATTAGGCATGTTAACACGTGGTACTCGCGGTTAATTAACAATGATTAGTTTTAGGACATATGTATCCTAACAGTTGCTTACCTGTCTAATAAAACACATAATATATTAAAGCAGAAATCGAGGATAACACGGGTATGATGTCATTAAAGGGTTAGTTCACCCAAAAATGAAAATCCTCCGTTCATCTTCGGATTGATTCATCATGATTCGGGTTGCGTGTGTCAAACCGGCAAACTGCTGAAATCACGTAACATTAGCGATCTGAATCATGAATCAATAAACTGATTCATAACGTTCAAAACTTTGTTTTGAAATCGGCCCATCACTATAGAAGTCGTTATTTAGTTTTGGCGCACAAAAACTATTCTCATCACTTCATAACATGATTGTAGAGCCGCTGTAGTGAGATGGGCTTTGTAACGACGTCTTTAGTGCCTTTTATGGGTCTTGAGAGAGGAAATGACATTGGTGTCAATGAAGCCAATGAAGCCATCGGATTTCAACAAAAATATCTTCATTTGTGTTACGAAGATGAACGGAGGTCTTACGAGTGTCAAACTACATTAGGGTAAGTATGGGTGTGCCAAAAAAAAAATCGATTCACAGAAGAATCTAGATTCTCATTTGCAATGATTCAGAATCGATCTGAAATGTATCGAATCTATTAGAATTGATTTAATAAATTAATAAAATCAGCTGGCCGTGCGCCTCCATTTTGTAACTACACTGTAAAAAATTATTTAGAAAAAAAGTTACCTAGTTGCCTTAAAATTTTGAGTTCATTGAAATTAAAATTTTGAGTTAATACAATGAAAAGATTTTGAGATTCGACAACCTTTATTAAAATATTATTAAAAGATTGTGTAAGCATATTGGGTAATTGTGTGTGTGTTATTTCTGATGATGCAGTGAAACATGCCAAATAGTGCTATTTTCATGATTTATCAATTTTTTTATGTGTTCAGATACAAAAATGTTTTGAGTTTCCATTTATTAAACTAATTTCCTTCATTGTATCAACTCAAAGTTTTAATTTCAATAAACTCAAAATTTTAAGGCAACCAGGTTACTTACTTTTTTAAGTTGAACCAACAAAAACCAACCAAATTTTTTTACAGTGGAGCCTATACGCGACAGAGTCCTGCAACGGGCATAAAAGTGGCTAAAACGGGTGGATTGTGACATTTATAAAATTCATGGGTGGGGATGCGGGCGGATAATTAACTCTGCAGGCGGGTAGTAGCGCGGATGAAAAATATGTGCAATATTTCTGTGGCGAGGTGGACGAGCAAGCGAGACCGGGGCGTGATTGTGATTGATTGTCACCTGCGAGCCACACCGATCTCGAGTCCTTTGAGGGAGCTCGAGGCAAAAAGGACCAGAGATCACCCGACCTGGATTTGACGTTGAGTTGTGTTTATGTTTTATTGTGTGTGTGTGTGTGTGTGGCAGTTGTCCGTTACTTCGTTTTGTTTGGTTAAAGTCTTTTAAATGTTCGCCGGTTCCCACCTCCTTCTTTCCCCCTTGAACATTCTGTATTATAATTTCTATGTCCAAATTACCATTACACATACACGCATCAACGAGATGCCATTTTTGACCCATCACGTCACCACCACTGCGACATTGCAACTTTTGTTGATGCCTCTCGTAGCCCAGATGGAGCGAGCGTTGCAGGAGTCGCAATGGATGAAGTAAAAGTAAAGTTGGTGAGTGGAGTATATGAAATTGTTGACAACGAGTCTTTAAAGGCAGAGCCTGTTTCATTAGCCCATTCATGACGCTGTTGATGTTGAGAGAGGTACAAGATAAAAAAAATAATGCATTTTAATTTGAATGATTTTAGCGTGTGATTTATTGCGGACACGGGTCGGTTAACAGGCCAAATATTAACGGGTCTGGGCGGGTTCAGATTTAATTTCGAAAATCTTTTTAAATTGAAAATCGATTATGAATCGAATCGTGGTCTCAATAATCGGAATCGGACTGAATCGTGAGATGGTAAAAGATTCCCACTCCTAAGGGTAAGTAATTATTGATAGAATTTTCATTTTTGGGTACACTAACACTTTAACAGGCAACGCATGGTTAAAATGCTTATTTCTCTGGATTTAAACATTCTTGGAAACACAATATATAAAAAATTTCTAGTGGTTTTTGGATATTTTAATCAAAAAATCATATATATTGTAAATATGTATTTTTAAAATGTCAGACTTTTTTAATATAATAATACTTTTTATAATATGTTTTTTTATGTGGGTATGGTAGACTGACTTTTTCACATGGTGCAAAACAGTGGTGGTATGAAAATGTCAAATCTGTTTTTTGTTTTTCCATATAATAAAAAATGTATCACTGGCTGTCAAGGTCAGTGGCAATTGTGCTTGTTTTTTGTTTTTTAACCCACACATATACAGTACTGTGCAAAAGTCTTAGGCATTTTCATATTGTTGGAAATGTTTACATTTCAAAACAAATAAGACACTGATGTTCAGATTAATATCAGGTGTATACTGTAAATTTGATATATTTGGTTTTGCGATATATTTAACTAGCAATACTTCCGCTTAAGAAAAAACAAACAAACTCATGCTTATTTAATCCGAATATTTTCAGCAATATTTTATTTTACATTCACTCTACAGTTTAGATAGCACATTTCTGTGCATCATCCGAGTGAAGCGAAGAGGGACTTCATCAGTTATTGGTGAAGTTTTTTCTTGTTGTTGAAGAGGATCTCGCAGAAGTGTCTATAGCCTCCAGAGGGAACGCAACTGCAAAGGAATCAATGGAGGATGAATGTACTCATCGCTCTCCTGTGACAATGTCAGTGTCAATGTTTAGTTCCCTTTCCATCACTCTACTGTCAGAATTCTGCCATAATAAAACACTACTCACACTGCACATCAATGAGAAATGACACTTTATTTTAACGGCACAGACCACCGCAGTCTGCAGCTGGGATGAATCAACTGTTATCTGAAATCACACCAAAACTGACAGAATTGTTTCAAACATTAGCCCGTGCGAGATTAACATTTTTTCCTCCATTGTGAATGTGAGAAGAGGAGCGCTGAACTCTTCGCTGTGCGCCATTGTCTTGCTTTGTTTGAGAGGTAATTGTGTGTTAATGAGATGAACCCATGAGAGAGATTTCAAAAGCAAATTGAGTTGAGCAGGTGTTTGTTGTCTTGCATGTGCTTCAGTGTTTTAGATAATTAGAATTGCATTGTATTCCAAAATATTCACCCATTCAGTTTTGTCTTTTTAATTTAGCTCAATTGCAAACCGTAAACTAATCTTTTCAGCATAATGACAACCAAATAACATGCACTTGTGTTCATGAGCACTACTGCGGATCAGTTTTGTGTTTCCCTGCATTAATAACAGTGTTGTAGAATCTACTTGGAAATTACAGCTTGTCAAACTACAAGCTAATTTAAAGTAGTTCAACAAAAGTCAAGCTACTCTTTTGAAACAGTAGCAAATACACTACAAGTTACCAAAAACAATAAACAAAGTATTTTTATATATAAATATAAACTGTACTTTCTGGCAAAAAAATAAGAAAAATTAATGTTTCATTCAACTTGAACAGATAAAAATCACAATAAATACAGTAACTAATAAAACAGCCAAATTTATATAGGCCAGTACAAAAAATATTGATGATCAGCCGCATTTAACAATTTTTTTTTTACTATTTTAAAAATACTTCAATTGTCTTTAATCTGTGAATCGACTTCTCAATCGGTTTATTAATATAAACTATATCAAAATGTTCCAGACCGATGAAACATGTGACAATTACCCTACTATTAAAGCAAGAATTTAGCCTGACGTGGTCATACTCAATTCTAGTCAGAATATGAGTCTGAAACTGCTCCATTGGGCTGTGATTATGGGGCGTGTTTCAACCGAACCAGGAAAGACATCAATTGGATAGACCTACAACCAATCAGAGCAACGAAGCGACGCATTGTCAAATGTCAACAGCTCAATGCACTGTGTTGCCAAGTCCGCGTTTTTTCCGAGGGTTGTTTTCTATGTCCGCGGATTTAAGCGACTATTATGTGATATATAGACCCATGAGTGCGAATTTTAGCAGCAACCTTGCCAAAATAACACACATTTTACCCCCCAAATGCCATTTTTCCCCCGGAGAACCCCCCGAGAAGCTATTGTTTAGGGCTAGTAGTTGGCGGGTTTTGTTGTAAAAACTTGGCAATCCTGTCTGCATGCGCGCTGAAACCAGGCTGGAATACACTATCTTTGCCGGTGTTGTAAATTTTTTTAATAATTTTATGATACACAGAGTACTTACCCAACATGATCATCATTTCTGAGAGAAATTGTGAAGGTGAATGCATATACAAACAAGCTCTCCGTTTAGGATTCGAACAAATATAATCCAAGCCCCTTTAATGACGTGCATGATTACGTTACTGTTTATCATCCGTCCGTCATCGTCTAAAGCCCGCCCTGATGATTTCATTGGTCCGAACAGTTTCTAATACTCCTCTAAAAAAAAGATAATTACTCCTCTATGGAGCGAGGCCAGACCGAACTGCCCGACCTAAAAAATGTGTGGGCGGGGCTAAGTTCGGCTGGCATCCAGGCTAGCAAGAATTAGATGTACACAATAAATCTACATACTATTCACATATAAGTTCATATGAGGCATAATGTGTTAGCCCCTCATTAACACCATGAAGTATTTAAACTCATAATATTTTATGTGGATAAAATTTAAACCTACACATTTTATTTTACAATTCTGACTTTCTCTCAATTATGAGAATTGTAAACTTGTAATTCTGATGGGGAAAGGCAGAATATTGAGTTTATATCTTGTAATACAGATTTTTTTCTCTCTCTCTCATTACTCTTTTGACATTTTGTTTCTTGGCTTCAATAGACCGTTACTGCAGAACTTTCTGCCTCCAGGTAGGCTCCGCCCACAATAAAATGCAAAAATTAATTTGGTCGATGTGGGATTTTAGGAGGAATCGATTCATTAGAAAGAATCTCACTCTATTTTGCTTCGTTTCATCCTCTTGGACCCTTAGTTTCTTTATTTTAAGTCACATGTTTCTTTTGTTCTCAATTTCCCACTACTTGTTACTCATTGCGTTCTAGTTTGTTACTATGGTTACTCATCAGTTCCCTCGTTTGTATCACCTGTGTTTATCCAATCATCTTTGTGTTCTCTCATACTTCGTCCTAATCCGCCTACTTATACTATGACCTAAAAGTATGTAAAAGTAGTAGCATGATCTGCCATTCGTGCAGTCTCTCATGCAGAGACTCCCCTCATGTGTTTAAAATTTAAATAGAATGATGCATTTAAAAGTTAATGGCCAAACATATAATTAAAAAAGTTCACAATGCTGCTGCAGATTAAATATTATGTGGATAATATTAAATAAATATATTTTTGTTGATAATTATTATTCACAAAAATTAAACCATGAATATGCAAATTAGCCCCGCCTCCTCTCAATCACACCAGCTCAGAGATCCACTCGCTCAACTTTTACTCAAGTTACTGTAGTAAACGCTGCACAAAGGTATCGCTCTTTACAATGTCAGACACATTACGATTATTCATGCTAGCGTATGATGTTACAGCTAATGTTACACAAACCATGTCTTCCTTCTAAAAATCTTCTTCCTTAGAAACGCTTTGAGAACATCATAGAACGTCAATGGAGAAAGGCATAGTTCATCATACCATCGTAATATACATCATATACATAATTCATCCGCTATATTGCTTAATGTACCTAAGTTTTCCTATCAACAGAAAAATAGACGGGGATAGCCTGACTTCTCTTGAGACTCTCCTGCTTCACAGCTAGTTAATGATATGCTAAAGCCCTTTCGCACACTGATGTGATTGGTCACAAGGTAGTTTGTCACGTCAAACACCAGTGATTTCAAACCTTGTTTTTGAGACTGTCTTTGGTTCATTTAATTTTTAAGGAGAAGCAATGAGTGTTTCATTGTTGAAACACTCAACAATGGTGTTGACTTATGAATTTACACATGGTTTGTCTGAAAGCATATTAAAAACACCACATACAAAAACAATATTAAAAACTTGATTTTCAACAAATCAACTTAAAGGGGGATGAAATGCTTAGTTCCAGTTAGGCATGTGCCGATATCAATTTTTCATGTTGCGATTAATTGCGAAGCTTTTATCACGATATACGATATTATCACAATATTGAAATAAGTTGCAAAAAAAGTGTTGTCATAGCATAACAGCTTTAAGAACTATTTTTGTAATAACAAAAATAACTGAATGTTTAAATACAATAATACAATGCACCAGAGATATATGGCTCTGGAAAAAATTAAGAGAAATCTGTTAAGTGGTCTCTTAATTATTTCCAGAGCTGTAAAAGTAAGATTTTCAAACAGATTAAAGTGCAAAAGAATTAGGCTATAAAGAACAACTGGTAACAAATTAATATAAGGTCTCATTATTTAATGCATTAACTAAGACTGAGCGATAGATACATTTGGTACAGAAAGTATAATGTTTTTGGTAATGTTAGTTAAGAAATACTGATCATTGTTAGTTTTATCTTAGGTCCATTAAAAAAGTTATTTTGTTATTAAACAGTAACTAAGAAATTAACATTACTTAGAATAATTAATTCTTTATAAGTATTTTTCATTGTCAGTTTGGTAATAATGAATTAACATGTGAACTAATGAAGTCGTATGTCTTTTGGAGAAATTTTCACAAAAAATTATAATCATTAGGGCTTGTTGTAGTCCAGATTAAAACAATGATTAAATTTAATCATTGAAAATAATGAAAATAAATAGCCTATTAAGTCTTTAAGTATTAAGTATTTGGTGCTGTGATGAACAACATTGAGATTACAAAAACGAATGGCTGTTTTAAAAACTTCACTAGCGCTTGCTTTTGTTTGCGGGTTTCCGGGGTAACGCTGCATTCTGCCGTTCCATCAGCGCCCTCTGCTGTCACTGAGCGGCACTTCAGCAGCGTGTCTCCTTCACCGGTTCAGTCATGTGCAAACACACGGTGGGCTTGTTTATATCTGAGCGCGCGTCCCTTTGACACAGAATACAGCGGTGTTGAGCATTTATAGGGTTGATGGGCAAAGTATTCTTGAGTGCATTATAAAAAATTTAATAATTGTTAATAAATTATTATCTACGATATTTTGAAGTGCCCACGATAACAATATCGTGCCTATTCATTATCGTGATAAATCGCATTACCGATCGATATCACATGCCTAGTTCCAGTAAATCTCATGTCAATCTTGAGTACCTATAGAGTGGTATTGCATCCTTTACATCTACAACGTCTTAAGTTTTATTATATTTATAAAAGAAAGATATTCTGTAAAGAGTCTTTCCGGAAAAAAAACGAGCGGCTGGAGCCATATCATGTGGGCGGAGCTAAATAAGCCAGAGCTTGCGTATCTATTCCAAGAACGTCTGAAAGCTCTGACATCCTTAATCGTGGAGAAAAAAAACGTTATCCTAAATAAACCATTGAGATCAATCTAGCCATACATATATGATCCAGAATCAGATCTACAGGCTGAAATAGGAGAAGCACCAACGATGACTACAGCAGGACGTCTTAATGGTATATACTGTAACTGTATTTACTTAGCGGCTTGTCATGCTCGCAGGTTTTACATTTGTGTGTGTTTATTCGTGGTTTATGAGGACATGTATGCAATTTAATGTTAGCAGTAGCAAGAGGAATGGTTTTACACATCAGACTTTTGCGTTTATGTAGAAACTATGGAATAGTAGCGCATTTGAATGAATGAATGAACATTTAAGTAGCGATTAAAGGCTAGGCAAGGCAAGTTTATTTATATAGCACATTTTATACACAATGGCAATTCAAAGTGCTTTACATAGAAATGAATTAAAATAGGGATAAAATTTGCTTAAGAAAAAATACAATTTGTAAAAATAAAAATAGAAACAGTTCGAGTAAAGAGAATTAAAAAAAAAAAAAAAACAGATTCCAGATAGATTCCTATCCTAACAACAGCTAACAACACAAAAAGATTTGACTCACCGCCTGCTTCCAACATATGACCGTGAACCTTAATCGCTGGAACCGCTCCATCTTTCAGAATTAGAAGAGCTATGCATACTCAAAAAAAAGTCCTAACGTCCCCTGCACAGCCTGGAACATGACATTTATTTCCATGATCTGCCGTTTTCGCTATCCTCGCGTGACGCTTGTTTATCTGCTGAACTCCCGACGGCTGCGCACTGTGCAGTTCCGCCTGAAAATGAACATGGGCTGACATGCAGATGTTTGGGGGCGTACATATTAAGGATCCCAGCAGTTGCGTCACATGTGGAGTTATGTTGAAAATAGCCAGTTTTTCCATGGTGTTTTTCACAAACAAGATTTACATATGAAGGAGGAGGCAATGGTGTTTGAGACTCACTGTATGTGATGTCCATGCACTGAACTCGTCATTCAGCTATGCCAAGGTTAATTACATTTTTCATTCTAGGGCACCTTTAACAACTGACAACAAGAACTTCAACAAACTTAAGAAAGTTACATATGAGAGGAGTGTGAGTGTTTCAAATTTTTGTGTGGTTTTGGACTCTTTTGAACTGGTAAATTATCTAGCAACACACTAGCAAAGACCAGGAAATGGGGGATTTAGTTCACTCAACTTGCTACTTTTAGTTAGCAACTCCTCAACACTGATCAGCAATCTAACAGCACTGCAGCTCTTACATTATCTATGAAGACCCTCTAGTTATATAGTGAGCGCAGAGACTACTTCACTGAGATGATCCCTGTGGCTTCAACTTTATTTCTAGCACTTATTACAGTGGGTTTTAAAAAAGTAAAATGTGTCTCATTTTACATTGAGTCTGAACTTTCCCATCCTCGTCTTGCCCTCATTCAGCAGGCAGTGAATGTGGGTTATAGCACACTCATCTGAGGTGGAGTAATCTGTGGCTATAGCTGTGCTCATGCTGTGGGGCTTGTGTGTGTTAGTCATAATGTAGGACATAACCAGATGTGGAATACACCTCCCACATGTCCTCCTTAACAGCCCTAGCATGAATTATGCATAATACATGCGGTACAAAAATTGCGGGGTTTTTGTTTTGGGTACGAGTAAAGGTAGCCATGTCACTCTACTTCTGAAGCTGTTATTTTTCACATATTGTGATGCCAGTAACGCTGAATTCATTACTTTGGATTTATTTCACAATTTGTGCATGTATTTGTCAACTTTAATTAGATAAGTGTGTGTGACTGTTTCTGCGTTGTATTTTGTGTAGATATTCACACTTAAATTTCCTTGCTTGACACTTGCTTACCATAGCAACAAGACATTCTGTTTACTGCGCAGATTTCGTTGAGCAGGTAGCAAAGGATACAAATAAAACACCAGGATGAAACCTAGAATGAATCCATGGCATGTATTCTGAAAAATACATGTTTTACAAAGAATCAGTTTGCATATGATAATGATTGTGTTATGTTTTGAGGTTTGTAGTTGGATATTTGCAGATGATGAACTGGACTTTTCCCGCTCTGCTGTCTTGCATGTCACAGCTTTGGAGAGCAGTATCAGTACACCATCAAAGTCGTGTTTACACATTTGTAGGCTGCACGCTGCAATTTATATGTGAAGTGTTTGTGAGGCCCATGTCATTAAATACTGAAAAAATATCAGGGGCCAGATGCAGAAACACAACCACTATGTTAAGACTGAAGCCTGTTCTATAAGACCTGGTTTAATGATGGAGTACTCAAGCCTTTTGGTAAAGTTAGTCCGTTAGTTACAGTAGTTAGTGGACAGCTGCATAACATGTAAAATAATATCATTGGGTTTGTAGACAATCAAAGATACTTGAAAATGAACAAATGGCAGTTTTCCACTGAATGGTACGGCTGGCGTCGCTTTTCCACTGAATGGTACGGCTCGCGTTGCTTTTCCACTGAATGGTACGTCTCGCGTCGCTTTTCCACTGAATGGTACGTCTCGCGTCGCTTTTCCACTGACTGGTGCGGCTCGCTTCGCTTTTCCACTGAATGGTGCGGCTCGCGTCGCTTTTCCACTGAATGGTACGTCTCGCGTCGCTTTTCCACTGAATGGTGCGGCTCGCGTCGCTTTTCCACTGAATGGTATGGCTCGCGTCGCTTTTCCACTGAATGGTACGGCTCGCGTCGCTTTTCCACTGACTGGTGCGGCTCGCTTCGCTTTTCCACTGAATGGTGCGGCTCGCTTCGCTTTTCCACTGAATGGTACGGCTCGCGTCGCTTTTCCACTGAATGGTGCGGCTCGCTTCGCTTTTCCACTGAATGGTACGGCTCGCGACGCTTTTCCACTGAATGGTGCGGCTCGCTTCGCTTTTCCACTGAATGGTACGGCTCGCTTCGCTTTTCCACTGACTGGTGCGGCTCGCTTCGCTTTTCCACTGAATGGTACGTCTCGCGTCGCTTTTCCACTGAATGGTACGGCTCGCGTCGCTTTTCCACTGACTGGTGCGGCTCGCTTCGCTTTTCCACTGAATGGTGCGGCTCGCTTCGCTTTTCCACTGAATGGTACGGCTCGCGTCGCTTTTCCACTGAATGGTGCGGCTCGCTTCGCTTTTCCACTGAATGGTACGGCTCGCTTCGCTTTTCCACTGAATGGTGCGGCTCGCTTCACTTTTTCACTGCATGGTACGGCTCATCAGGGTTTGCTTTGGTTAGGTTTACTTTTCCACTGAATGGTGCGGCTCGCTTCGCTTTTCCACTGAATGGTGTGGCTCGCTTCACTTTTTCACTGTATGGTACGGCTCATCAGGGTTTGCTTTGGTTAGGTTTACTTTTCCACTGAAGTTAGTACAGCTTTAAAGTGGATGGGATTATAGAATGATCGTTATAGTTGCGCCTACTTCTCAGCATATGGATGTTTTTAACTAAAAGATGGAGTAGTTTTTTTCAAAGAATATACTGCTAAAAAACAAGAAACGCAGACATCATCACTTAGTTTGCTCAACAGTGCATGAGGGTAAGCTAATCTTGCATTTAGAAATGTGTTTAGGGTCTTAATTCCTATATCACTGTCACAAAGCATACAGTCCCTGACAAAAGTCTTGTCGCTTGTGTACAAATTGACCTAAAGTGCCGCTGAAATATATTTCTAATGAAGATTTTTTTTACAAGAAATGGCTAATTTTAATCCCACCAGCTTTTGTGATAATGTTTCAGTGAAAAACTAGGTCTCAATTAGGTCTCAAGTGTGTATAAAAAGAACCCTAGTACGCTAGACCTTCACATCAACTGCAACTAGACCTCTGCAAACATGCCTAAGATTCACCCTGAGACTAAAGTTTTGATTATCATGAGGCTGCAGACCAGATCCACTGCTGATGTGGCAGACACCTTCAATGTGTCTCAGCGTCAAGTACAGAGGATAAAAAAAAAGATTTGAAGAGACTGGAGACGTTTTTGACAAGCCCAGGTCAGGCAGACCCCACAAGACAACTGCTCGAGAGGACCGGTTGTTGGCTTGAAAATCCAAGGCCAGCCCATTTTCCACTGCAGCAGAGCTCCACGAGACCTGGTCACCTGAAGTCCCTGTGTCAACCAGAACTAGGGATGTCAATTTTCACAAATTCCCATGATCGATCGTCGTTTAAATTAACGATCAATTAATCGATTAATCGTTAACCATAATACTGAAATATGCGTCTCCAGCAGTGGCTTATAGCCGACAGCATGACAGTAGGCCTATGTGCAATGCTGCTCAAAACGCCATGTTCTTCACCAAATGAATGAGAAGGATTTTTTTTTATCTAAACAAAGAGCTATGGGATTGTAAAATTAGTCGATGTTATTTATAATTTAATTAAATTATTTAATAACCAAATATAACATGTAATACAACACGGACGCCGCCTCAGATCTGTTATTCAGAATTTGTGGACGCACTTGCAAGAGCAACGTGCTGAAACGTCACCTAAACCCAGTTAATTCAAAACGATTTATTAAAATATTGTTTTCATTAATGTTATGTAATGTGACAGTCCCAATCATAGTTATTATTAGTCGTGCTGCTGTTTGAACTGCGTTAGCTGAAGCTGATGCGCTGAATCAACACTGGAAGTTACACTGAAACTTTGCTAGCACGTTATTTAACTCAACAAAAAGCTTCCTATATGAGATTAATCAGATTTATATAAAGTTAACAAAATATTACAAATTATTTATCTTCACAAAATGATGCGAATGGACAAGTGAACTTGAATTGAGTTGCTGA
Organism: Pseudorasbora parva; assembly: GCF_024679245.1. Lineage (NCBI taxonomy): Eukaryota > Metazoa > Chordata > Actinopteri > Cypriniformes > Gobionidae > Pseudorasbora > Pseudorasbora parva. The sequence goes on from NC_090179.1 coordinate 38,537,359, forward strand.
TATTCATATTCAGAATGGGAGATGCGTGGTGTTCACGCGCTCTAGGAACAACGCTCTGAACACGGCACCTAAACCCAATGACTTTACAACCATTTATTAAAATAGTGTTCTCATTTCTGTTATATAATATGACTGTCCCAATCATCGTTATTATGCATTGCTCTGTATGCGCTAAAGCCGGAGCACTGAATGAAAACCGGTAGCCATCACTGACTGAAGCCATTTGCTAGTGCTTTTTATTTCGCTGAAAGAAACGCATCCAATATGATTGATCACATATATAACGTCACAAAATAAATGTAATATTACAAATTACTTCAGCACAATCTGATGCGAATGCACAAGTGAACTTGAACTAAGTTACATGCGCGAGTCAGAATGCGTGACTCATGTTGTGCACGCGCTCTTCCTGGATCAACACAATGAAACACACGGCAAATAAACCCAAATAATTAACAATCACAATGTTTTATTACAATAGTGTTCTCATTAATGTTGTGTAATATGACAGTCCCAATCATAGTCATTATTAGTGCTTTTGGAGCTGCACGCTGAAGCTGATCACCGCCACGCTTTTACTACCGCTCACCTCTAACGTTAATTATTAACCAAATGCATCCGTATGAGATAAATCAGCTAAAGATAGGCCTGCACAAAATAAACACAATATTACAACTTACATTTGCACAAAACAAACGGCTGCGAATGCACATGCAAGCTTGCAGTCATGATGAAGGTGTAACTCCAGCTGTAAAATGGTCCCAAATAGAATTCGGGCACGCTCGCATCATTTTTCCTCCCGTTTCCTCACGCACGCGCATGACCCTGCTTAATCGATGATCGATAAGTCTTATCGATCAAATGTCTTATCGACAATTAATCGATCATCGATTAATCGTTGACATCCCTAACCAGAACAGTTTGTCGGATTCTTTCTCGAAATGGCCTCCATGTTCGAATCAGTGCCCAGAAGCCAGCACTAAACAAAAGACAATTGAAAAACCGTGTGGCATTTGCCAAGGCCCACAGCCTGCTAAAAGGATGGACGCAGGAAAAGTGGCAGAAGGTGAATTTTTCAGATGAATCTTCTGTTGAAATACACCACAGTCGCCGCAAATATTGCAGGAGACCTACTGGAGCCAGAATGGATCCGAGATTCACCCAGAAAACAGTGAAGTTTGGTGGCGGAAAAATCATGGTCTGGGGTTACATCCAGTATGGGGGTGTGCGAGAGATCTGCAGGGTGGAAGGCAACATCAATAGTCTAAAATACCAAGAAATCTTAGCTACCTCTTATTCCCAACCATAAAAGAGGCCAAATTCTGCAGCAGGACGGTGTTCCATCGCATTCTTCCATCTCCACATCAAAGTTCCTCAAGGCGAAGAAGATCAAGATGCTCCAGGATTGGCTTAGCCCAGTCACCAGACATGAACATCATTGAGCATATGTGGGGTAGGATGAAAGAGGACGCATGGAAGACGAAACCAAAGAATATTGATGAACTCTGGGAGGCATGCAAGACTGCTTTCTTAGCTATTCCTGATGACTTCATCAATAAATTGTATGAATCCTTGCCAAACCGCATGGATGCAGTCCTTCAAGCTCATGGAAGTCATACAAGATATTAAATTTGGATCTCACAGTAGAGGTCTTCACGGGTCCAAAAATTCGCACCCGAACCCGAAGAGACCCGCAATGTTCAACACAGATCCGACCCGGACCCGTCTATTATTTCAAAAACTGGACCCGGACCCGTGCAGATCCGAAAAATGCCAAAAATATATTACCCGGAACCGACATGGACCCGTCTATTATTTGATAGTTGGAACCGAACCCGCCGGGAAGACAGACGCGACTGGACCCGATTGTCTCATATTACACAATATACTGCTGTTAACAAGTTAATGAACAAGCTGCGAAAAATAACTTTGTCTCAGTCAGCCTACCTAACGATATATAGCCGTTGTTTCCCTTCCTTGTACCTTGATTGTGATGTATTACAATATTCCTCATTAATTGTTCCAAGCATGCTTAATTCACTCATTTCAGCTGTAAAAGTCAATTTTATTTCACAGTGACGGATTTATGAGTTAATTCGCATAATAACTTTGACTGTTTGCCCTTTTGAACTAATAACTATTGCTCGTTTAGTGCCATGGCCGCTTGCGTTACCATTATTTATTTGCCATAATCTCTCTGAGCCAAATCTGACTAGCAGAACTTTAAGATTAAACAAGACAGTTCATTCATATTATTTTTAAAGTCATTACAGTCACTGCGGAAGCTCGGGTTGCCATAGAAATATGACACGCGCTTGAGACTGCACTCGCGCGTCAGCTGGAGCAACCTGAAATATGAGCCATTTTTTACGCAATTTGAGCATCACAGAAAACATTTATGTGACAGTTCACCTGAGGTCTTATATATATTCTTGAGTACATTATTACCGCGCGCATGCATTAAATCTGCCCGCTTTCTAAACGACTGAGAGAGCGCGCGCGCGAGAGAGAGAGAGAGAGAGAGAGAGAGAGAGAGAGAGAGAGAGAGAGAGAGCGCTTGTGTTGTTGTTGCTGTGTATTTCTAAACCTCATTTCCCGGCTCACACTTTTCTTATCCTAATTTAGCAATTTGTAAGTTACACAAAACACACAAGCCGCGCTGACTCTCACGGCCAGGTGTTCTCCGAGTCCGATTGACGAATTACATAGGCTACAACATTAACAGACCCGGGAACCGAAGTAATAGATTAGGACCCGACCCGGACCCGGATGACCATTTAAAAAATAGACCCGAACCCGTACGGGTCCCGGGTCGGATCCCGGGTCCACGGGTCTCGGGTGCCCCGTGAAGACCTCTATCTCACAGCACCACAACTTAATTTGCTGACATATTTTTGTATTTGCAGTAAATTTGTTCAATTTCTGTATAGGCGACAAAACTTTTGTCTTGCCAAAATTTGACCTTTCTGTCTTGATTAAATGATAGATATTTTTTCTGTGAAAATTATTTATTTCAGTGCATTAAACATCATTTGGGAGGGTTTTAGCTTTTCATATGAGCTATTTCTAACACCAATTAATTAATTAAAAGTCAGGTTAATATCAGGCATTTCTAGAAAATAGATGACTGTAGTGATAGCTGTTAGTGACGATTCTCTCTGACAAATCAGTGATCTGCAGTTTTTACACATCACATTTTAGTTTCGGTACGGCACCCTTGAAACCTCAACTGAGGTGTTACTATTTAAGCGAGCCATACCATGTGGTGGAAAAACGCCCAAGCAAGCCATACTGAGCTGTATACGGCAGTGGAAAAGCACAAAGGCGGCAGTGGCTCAGTGGTTCATGTAGGTTGTCTACAAACCAGAAGGTTGGTGGTTCAATCCCCGGTTCCGCCTGACCAAGTGTCGAAGTGTCCATGAGCAAGACACCTAACCCCAGCTGCTCCCGACGAGCTGGATGGCGCCTTACATGGTTGACATCGCCGTCGGTGTATGAATGGGTGAATGTGAGGCAAAATGTAAAGCGCTTTGGATAAAAGCGCTATATAAATGCAGTCCATTTACAAAAACACATTTGCTTTACTGTTTTAAACCCCCCTCGTTCTTACCACTAGGGTCATTTGGAATTCCTAAAGGCCTGTAGGTCAAGATGTGTGTAGGAGGTCTACGAATTGTCACGTTAGAATGGTGGGGGAAGTTGACTGGTCAGTTTGAATCATAGACCATAAAAAAAATGGACGACACCCATTTAAAGTAGGACCAGAGTCTGCCCAGTAGAGAGCAGGACGTAGAGTCGCAATATTAAGACCCCGCCCATACACAATCCCGCAGTATCTGTTAGTACAGTTTACTGCAGAACAACTCAACTCTCTCAATCTCTCTCTCTGCCCCCTTCTGAACGGTACAAGTTATCATCTCTCATATGTCTATTTTAAGTGTAACCATTACCATGTTGTCATTAAACCCTTTCAATTACAAATTAGGTGCTAACTATTTTTGATTCGGTATTATCTTTGATGCACTACCTATTGCAATACAATATCTCCTTACTATAGCAATGCTCTCCCACATATTTTGCAGTTTTCTACCATCTTGCTGTTAATGTTTTCTTTAGTCATTCTGCAGCCTTGAACCCCTGTAGGCAAACTACCCTTACAGGTTATAAAAGTATAATAGAAGGAGCTATAAAAGGCCTAATACACAGTAGCAAAAAGCCAAGTTATCATCATCATCATCACCTATGTCAACAGTACTAAAGAGAAGCTTTTTCCCCAATAATAATGCATGAGCGTAATGCAAAAAAAAGAGAAGGCAGAAATAGAAGGATTCAACGAAGGTGCGAACTTATCCATTACTTGTTGAAACGCTACATAACTTCAACACTTCTTTAGTCCTATTGCCAAAGATAGCTCAGCAGGCAGCAAGGTGCCAAAATAAGTCTGGCTGATTTTTATCAAAGATGCCACTTTTTTTCATGTGGAGTAAACGACACCTCTACAGCCTACCATTTCAAAGCTTTTGTGTTTTTTTTCCGTTTCCGATGTTAAGGATGTGCTCCAGTTGAGCAGTTTAGGGAAGGGAACGCACGGAAGCGCCTTTCTCTCTGATCAAGAGTTTTCCGCTTTGATTGCGGTGCAAAGGAAATGAATTATTATTTGAAGTTGACTAATGTTTCCTTGTGATTGCAAACCAAGCCAGTTTTGTACAGAAAGTCACTCAGAAAAGCTGAATGGCTTCGAGTTGGATATGAAAAGGCCTCTCACAGACACTGTAGACGGCTGCTCCGGACTCTTGGCATATTTATCATTCCATCTACACAATTCAGGGGAAAAATGTCAGCATCCATATGCTTTGTGGCATGTAGCAGGCTGAGTTTAGAGCATATTTTGCCAGCGCTTTGCATTTGCTATGTGAATGTGATTTAGCTCACAGAGAGTCGCAGATAGTAGCAAATGTCTTTGTCACCCTTGTGGCCTGCTAGCTCAATTTAGAGACTCTATCAGGAAAACATGCTTCAAAGGCTCCACATGCTCAGGGTCCAATCTTTGTTTGGAAAGGTCTCCCTTTGTACCCGGGACTGTGGTCCTTTCTCGCCCGAATCCGAATGACTTCACGTTCAACCTCTCCTTAATGTTTGTTTTTTTCTTTTTAAATCTTCTCGTCTTCGTCTTTCAATGCCTCAGTCAAATGCTGTGTGATTTAGGTTTTTTAGCCACATTGTTTCGCCTAGGTGTCCTTGGGTGAGCTGTGATTTGTTTAAAAAGAAATTTCCGTTTTCATTTCATCAGTGTGCCTTTCTCTCCTAGCCCTGAGTTGAAACTCCAGGGAATGACCTGTGTGGAAACTTGAATCTAGATTTAAAAATCCAATAAAAGTGAACCAGCGAACAGATTTGCTAGCTCTGTTCCTGAAGATTTCCCTGATTACTTTTTGAAGTGCCTTTTAGCGGGAAATGCCAGAAATAGACAGAAAGGCTATAAGACTACCACTCTATATCGACTGGTCATGCATAAGCCCCGCGTTCTCTCACGAGCGCTTGGTATGAAGGTAGAATAATGTCTTTGAAACAAAAAGCATGTTAAATTGCACTAAATTTAAAATAATTATTAACAGTGCCTGCATTTTAATCCATTGTATTTTCCGACGGTATATGGGGTACTTCATCAATAAAATGTATACTGACTGAGTTTTTTTTTCTTTTATCACTGTTAGTCTAAAAAGCCAGCATTTTCACTTGAAACATTTTAGAATGTCCCATAACCTGGAGGAGTCCTGGAGTGTATGATGTATGAAGGAAACCCCACTACTGCAGCACAGTCGCACAAGCCATGGTATAAAGTTATAGTCTGTGTATATACAAAATTAGTTTTTTCACTCCACAAAAAAAGTATTGTTTTTAACCACCTAGCCAAATTTGAAAACCGTCAAGTATATAAAAATTGCTCATCAAGCATCAGCATTCTCTGCTCCCAAACGCTGGGGGCGTGTCCGCTGTCGGCGCTGAAACCACGCCCACTCGCGGGAAAGCTGCCATAACCACACAAGGCAATACTCATTGGCCCATGATGTCACCAGTTGTCAGCTGGAGAGGAGAATGAAGGCAATCTGATGCGTATTCATTATCGTGTTAGGAGAGGAGCCATGCTCAGTGGCTCCAGTGCGTCATCGATCCACCATTTTAGCCATGGCAAAAAAATCCTGAACACAGAAATGGTGAAAAACTGTTTAACTCTACAATTCAGTACCGCACAGTTTACACGCTTTGTAAGGAGTTTCAGCAACACATTTCTAACATTTATAATGCGTTTAGAAACAAATCTCAGAATTGCCTTTACAGGGACTTTAAGGAGACAAAGCAATGTAGGTCTTTTTCAGCTGTCATGTATTAATCAGCTTTTCAGCATACTGACCCTGATAATCATAATATGTACTTATTGCTTTTTGTGAATGAATGACTCTTAACTGTTGCTCTTGTCTTTGTCATAACCCACTTGCACCTGTGCTGTGCTGAATATTCTGCTGAATTTTAACCACTGAAGTTGTTGAAGTGAAATAAAACGGACTAAAAATTACCTGTCGAATAGTAGAGGTGGTATTTTTACACAGGTGGTCTTATAAGTATTCTTCTGTTTCTCCCTCTCTTGAGTCTATGTCAGCCCATAGAACCGCTTGTGGGAAAATTATGAAATTTGGCACACAGATAGAGGACAATCTGATCTATCCCTTATCTGCCCAAAGTTGCACTCAAGTTTATGCTAAAAACATTTGAACTGTAAGGTATAGAAACAAATGTCTAAAAGTCAGGTGTGGGTCCTTTTTTTATGTGCTCAAAAATATGAATGTCTATAACTCCTTAACAAAATGCGATTTTTCACCAAATTTGACAACAACAACAACAAATCGGTGGGGCTGCACCACTTATACACAGCCTATAATTGCACAAAACATGAAATTGGCTCTAACTACAGTACCATTGGTCAGATTGACTTTGACAACGACACTGCATGTCAATTTTATAGTTGCTATCATAGTCCATTATGACATTGGTGTACCTTGAAAAACATGGCTGTCATTTTAATATCAAAGTGACAAAAAATATCCAAAGGTGTAACTGCAATAGTTTTATATATTGCTATATTTTACGAAGGCATTAGCATATCGTTACAAAACTCTGTCTTTAGCACTATGCCCTGAAGGTACTCAAAACGTTTCAGGTTAGACATTGCAATACAATTATTCTATAAGCAATTATATAATGTATTTATGAGTTTCCAATCTCTTTGCATAATATTCCAAATGCCTTTATTTACTAATTTTTGCAGTTTATACCTTTATTTACTCATGCTAGCTTCCTTGTTTGCTTCTTGTGCTTTGCCCCGATAATTGCTGCTTGCAGCCATATTTAATAATGAAATTGTCTATGAAATGTTTTCATTTGAAATATTCTCAGCTTAAATATACAACCGTGTTGAATTTCAGCCCCTAAAAGTAAAAGCATTGAAATGCAAGTACTGTTAATGCAATGCGTTTTTTTCAGTTCAGTTCAATTCAGCATGCTTTTTTTTTTGGTTTCAAAAGACATTAGTCATTATTTTACTTCCATAGCTTGGCCGTTTTACTTGGTCCGCAGCTGCTGCAATGACAGTGGCCTGCAGTTTAATTAGTCACTTCAGCACAGATGCAGAATGAGACTCATAAAACATGAGCTCTCGGGCCCTGCAGCAGTGCACAAGTCTTCCCCCTGTCTCACCCCGCTGTAAATCAGGCAAAAGTCCTCTTTATTTCCCAATAAATCCCACTCGCATCCCACTGCCAGCTTAACATGAGCACGGTTTGTAAAGGCCGCCACGTGCCGTTTAACACAAATACGTTTGGGCCCGTGGTTTCCAAGTCCAGAATAATCATTACAAAATGGCAGCCGATTGGCGGTCGGGAGGTCATGAAAAGATGGAATACTGTTGTCAACGTCTTAAACGCCAACGTATATGATCTCAGCCCACCACCTGCTTAACAAGAGTGTGGTTTGTAAAGCCTGCCACGTGCCATTTAACTCTTTCCCTGCCAGTATTTTTTTTAAGTTGCTAGCCACCACTAGTGTTTTTGACTATTTTTACAAAAATGTCATGGCCCCCAGGATATTTTGCTGTATAAAAATCTGAACAAGAAATATATCAAAAGAAAGAACAGACCCTCTGCTTTTAAGCAATAAAAAGAAAGAAAACATTTTATTGTAGCTTCAGGCATTCTTTTTTTATCAACACTTGAATGTGGGTAAATTGCATAAAAAAAATTTAGCAAAAGGATGAGAACAATCTTTGTCGACGACTACATGCAGATCTGAAAACGATGATCAAAACATAAATGGAGTAGATCCATGAACACCCTGAAAGCTTCACAGTCCTATAGCTCATCCTGGGTCGACATTTCATTCAGTAACACTAGGCAGTTTTGATTTATTTGTCGTTTAATTTTTGATGATCACGCAATGTGTTTTGATCAGAAGATTCAGTAACTCTTTCAGATGATGTGTCATAGTGCCCCCTAGCGTATAACAGTGAAAACACAAAGCCAGAAAATTCTGCCAATAGCGGGGAAAGAGTTAACACAGGCACATTTGGCCCTGTGGTTCCCAAATCCAGAATATACATTACGAAACGGCAGCCAATTGGTGGTCAGGAGGTCACGAAAGGCGTGAATACTGCTGTTGACGTCTTAAACTAACACATATAATCCCAATCACATCCCACCATCTGCTTTACACAAGACCGGTTTTAAAGCAGGCACGTTTGGCCCAGTGGTTCCCAAGTCTAGAATTCACATTATAAAACGGCAGCTGATTGGTGGTTGGGAGGTCATGAAAAGTGCTGGCGTCGACATTTTAAATGCTAACATATATAATCCCAATCGCATCCCACCACCTGCTACACACCGGTGCGTTTTTTTTAAAAGCCCGCTGAATGCCATTTAATGCACTTTGGCCCTGTGGTTCCCAAGCCCAGAATACACATTACAAAAGGGAGATTGTGAAGAGGTTGAGCACTGCTATCGATATCTTTACAACTAACATATACGAGTTTCCGGTTACATGTGTGCATTATAGTCACCAAAAATTGTATTCACTGCAAAATTTCCTCTCGAAGGCCAAGATATTCGTGCCCCTGGACAGCTAATTTATCTGCTGGTGTCAAGCAGGAGGCAGGAGGGGGAGGAGGGGCGTAACCGGACCGGCGGAGAGCGGGAGGGGGCGGCACTGCGGAGAGAATGGAATGTGACAGTGCTCCTCTCCGCTGTGTTCATTCCTAGTCTCATGCTAATTAGCCCTGGGAACAGGCTGCCACAGCCATGAGAAGTGCCTCTGGTGCAACATGATGCAATGCAGGGCATCCCTGTCCTATATCAATGCAGAAACCACTGTGGCTCATATCAAAGCAGCATTTAAGTAGACTGTGTCATCCTGCTGGGCTGGATCTTTTGGTTTGCTGCGGGTAGAAACGGGTTTGCACACCGTCATCGGCATGGATGTTTAATGTGCAAGCCAGGCTAATTACATATAGAGCGCCATACATGTTCTTATTAAATTGAAAGAAATGCTGGTTGTAGATCAGGTGAGGCTTGATGGAAAACTGTGGGTCGCTCGGTCTGGTGTTGATTCTGAAAATGGAAAAGGGCACCCTTTATCGCTCTTATGCCTGATGAAAGGCTATTGATTACAAGACTGAATGGGTAATATTGAAGGAAATATATAGTGTGGGTTCTGTTGAGGCACTTTCAGCCCTTTGCTTTCAGGTCTACATTCTTTCTTGTGGTTTGGTTGCTAGGCACTTAATCAGGAAACTCAATGCGTAATTAGAACGTGTGCAGGGTTTATTTTCTGTCTGTTCTCTTACGAAGCTCTTGTAAAAAAAAAAAAAAAAAAAAAATTGCATGTCTTTAACCATTCAAGCCATGGTACCAAAAGCTACAATAAAGGTAATTGGCTATACAAAAACAGGAATGCACCACTATTTAAATTCTGAACCTAAAAAATTCATTTAAAAAAAATCAGTAAATTTATACATCACACCATTATCATATACATTAAGAAAAAATATTTGCTTAAGATTATTTAAGTTTTATTAATGTAATATTAATACATTAAGATTGGATCATGGCAAATGTAATCTGTAAAAATAGGGGACTTGAGCATGAACAATTAAATATATTAAAAGGGTTACTTCAGCGATTAGCATATGACAGTGTATCAGTAGAAACCCTGGAGTATAATCAGATGATTGTGCTTTCCCCCCTCACATCCCCCTGAGACAAGAGATTTATGCAGTTTATTTCTGGAAAAATTCCTCCTATGATGCAAATTGACGATATTTGCATCATAGGAGCAATGTTTGGCCAGAGGCTAAAAACTACAGCCAGCAAAGGTAGCTATTTCCAAATTTTGTACACCCGCACATGGGGGATGGAGATCACACTTACAGCACAGCTCAGCTGCATGCATTAATTTAAACGGATGCTAAGCAATGTAAGTGTTTTAACTTCTCAAAATAATTTCTGTGAAAGTTAAGCTTCCAAAGGCATGAACTGAAACACGGCAGACTGAACTTGCGTTGTGAATGTATGCCACGAGTGTGATCGCGATTAACTCAGCTCTCATCACAAGAGCTCATTCAGCTCATTTATGACGTTATATGTAATCTGACTCCTAATCTGAGTTAGTGCTGTGAGACTCATGCGGCGACTCAATCGTTATATTGAACAGACACGTTCAGTTTTTAATTGTAGTGTCTGTAATCCAGTAGTGGTGGCTTTAGGAATCACAGGGCAGTGAAGCATTCTGGGAATTGTAGTCTTTCATCCCCATGAGACAAAAATACATTTTCTGTCTTTTCTCAGTCTAGAAAGCACCAAATTCAAAAATAATTTCACATTTCTACTACACTAATGACCCAGTTTAAATACAGATTCATCTTTCCAGCGCTGAAGTACCCCTTTAATATTATATAATAGAATTGGCCAATGCCATAATATAATTAATATATGTTTGCCAGTAACCAATATGGTGTTACACACACGCGCTGGTCATATAATTAGAATATCCTCAAAAAGTGGATGTATATCACTAATTCCGTTCAAAAAGTGAAACTTGTATATTGTATATTATATTCATTCACTACACACAGACTGATACAATTCAAATGTTTATTTCTTTTAATTTGGAACATCCCAAATTCAGTATCTCAAAAAATTTGAATATTACTTAAAGGGTTAGTTCACCTCCGTTCATCTTCAGAACACAGTTTAAGATATTTTATATTTAGTACAAGAGCGTATCTAAGTGTATGCACACTATACTGTCTATAAGTAGTCCATATGTGACATCAGTTGGTTAATTAGAATCTCTTGAAGCATCGAAAATACATTTTGGTCCAAAAATAACAAAAACTACGACTTTATTCAGCACTGTCTTCTCTTACACGTTTGTTTTCAATCCTCAAATAAAGATTCAAATGGTCATAAATCAGCGTATTGATTCACGATTCGGATCGCCAATGTCACGTCATTTCAGCAGTTTGACACGCAATCCGAATCATGAATCAATACTCAATACAGTTTTCAAAATTGATAACAAGAAATGTTTCTATTATAATTTCTGAAGGATCATGTGATAAAATTCAATTGTGATCATAATGTTACTGTTTGTACTGTGTTTTTTAAATGAATAAATAAATGCAGACTTGGTGAGCATAACAGACTTCTTAAAAAACATTTAAAATCCCAAAGCTTTTTAAAAACTAGACCTGCCAATCCATGTTCTCTCATTTAAATTAATTTTTTATAATTAAATCACAATTAATTAGGCAGCATTTAAAATGCATGCTGGCTGTTTTTCCGTAGTATTTGACCATTATAAGAACAGTTTTTCCAACACATTTTTAAGTGTATGTAGTTTGTCATACAAATCAGCATAAGCTGGCAACTTTATCTCCCAAGGGTCAGTGTTGATTCTGACAGCTGAAGTTTTAGGATCAAACCAAACAAACTCTGTCTGAGTATGTGTTAAGTCTGTGTTATGCTATTTACACATTAACAGGAAATGTCACAAACAAGAGTATGTGAAAGCGTCTGTCAGATGTACCGAAAGGCGTTTTGGAGTCTAGAGATCTTATTTCAGGCTTGAATTAATGAACTGTCATTAAATGAATTTGTTTAAAAAAGAATTACACAATTTGGCTGAGAATCTTGCACTGAATTCCCAATCGACAACAGCGCAAGGTGCCTTCATTTTTGTGTGTTTGTGTTTCTGTCTGACAGATTCAAGAGCAGATGGAGCGCCGCAGAAAATTGATCACGCCGTCATCGGCGGCGTTGTCGCGGTGGTCGTGTTTGCTATGCTCTGTCTTCTGATTGTTCTCGGACGATATTTTGCGAGACACAAAGGTAAATCAAAGACACGGCGCTGGTTTTGGCTTGATTTTGGGTTGCATTTTATCTTTGAAAATGACAAATATTCCTTTTTTTAAGGTACCTACTTTACCCACGAAGCCAAAGGAGCAGACGATGCCGCGGACGCCGACACTGCCATCATCAACGCAGAGGGTGGACACAACAACTCGGATGACAAGAAGGAATACTACATTTAACTCTGACTAGACCTGCTAGCTTCCTGTGCTGAACAGCAAACTGTGGACTGCTGGGTTGGGAGGTAGGGGTTGTGGGATTCAATCAGGCTGGATTCACACCTGTGCAGCTGACGAGACGGCGAGGAGAAGGTGCTGCCATCGAGACAGACGGGGTGTGGGATGGCAGAGCACTAGGAGAGCTCAATTTTAGACCGCTTCACCATCCAACACCTCCCGCTGGGGCCGGTTTTGTTCAGTTTAAACATTTGCTAAGAATTTTGTGCCTTGTTCTGTTCTTACTGAAGTTCCCACTTTCATCAGGACACCCACAAGCCACTGTCTCTCGAACAGTCCAAACCCACGTTTTTTTTTTTGTGTGTGTGTGTTTGTTTTCGTTGCATTTTGGTTTTAATTGCCAGCACATCTTAAAGCTCCCTCTCTCGTGCTGTTCTGTCTGCAGGTCTGAAAGAAAGCCACACACAGTTTCGATGTAAGATTCAGTCACAGAACGATCTCTTGGGTTCTTTTCATGGATTGATTCCAAGTAATTTATCTGGCAAATTGCCTGTTGCTCTCTTTAGTCCCTCAGAGAATGAGTTAGAGATGATACAAACCATTTTTGTTGTGACCAACAGCATTCAGCAGCAGTATTGTGTTGTTGCATTATTTATTAGATATACTGTATGTGATTATAATCGGCTTGTGATGGTATTAGGGCTGTCAGTTGAACACATTACTGAAATATGTGACCCGTGCTGGCAAAATGAGTCGGTTGATTGCGAGCTACAGGCAAAACAAGTGAGAAATGTCAATTTTGGTCGAATTTGAGGTTTGCGCACAAATTAGGTCATTAAGCCCTAGTCTAGCAATCCCAATGTTCCAAATATTAATGAAACATCTAAAATAACTTTTATTTGTGCGTTTTCAGAGAGGTGTACCTTTTCTGAATAATGAAAAAAATTCAGTTTTTCTCTGCTAGCTTCTTGACGACTGCCACTACCCCGCAGCACAAGTTCGGTAGTCCTAACGTTGTAAAACTTTGTGAATATTTATTGCAAATTCTCAATGGCATGAGTCTGAACCAATGAAATGTGATTTTCAAAGTCATACTGATGTAAACAAACCAACTTGTGCTATCCTGATATACACAAAATAACAGTATTTCAAAATATCTGTCTTGGTGTTATGCCAATATCTGTTATGTCTTAAGTGAACGTTCGGTTAACTGTTGGGGAAAAACATCAAGTAATATTAGATACGTGCATTAAAGTTGGACTTAATAGGCTGCCTGTGTTATAAAATATTAAATCAAACTATTGCGGTATCATGGGGAACCAAAAAAAATATTATATGCATATATATTTCTATCGATTTCCTATCGATATGGGTTTTGACTTGGTGTGTGCCAAGCCGAAACCCATTTTTTGGCACCTTCAGAAAACTTGGTCCCACTTTATATTAACTGCCATAAACTACTATGTACTAACATTTAAATTAATAATTTGATACAATAAACTCTCTATCAACTATCAATTTCAAATTGGTGTAGCTCAGTCATTTTGGAGGTTTTTTAATAGAGAATGTGAAAATAACTCTAATTTGCTCATTGTAAATCATTTTGCCAGCACGGGTGACATATGATTCAATATTTAATTTTTTTAAATCAATCAAAGTTATTAATGCACCATATTTACATTTTATCAGTGACATCACACTGTTGGATCTATTAATTTATTAACAATATTAGTATTATAAGTATTAATTAATTTACTCTTTCCACTGCCAGCATTTTTGACAATTTTCACAAAATATTAATGGACCGCAGAAAATTTTGTTGTATGAATATTTGAACATACAAAATATCAAAAGAAAGAACAGACCCTCTGCTTTAAAATAAATTAAAAAAAAAATTTTGTCAAAGACCCTCTGGATCTTAGTCAGAACGATGATCAAAACACAGATGGAGTAGATCGAGTCCATCAACACCCCTAATGCTTCACAGTCCTATAGCTCATCCTGGGTCGAAAGTTCATTCTGCAACATTAGGCAGTTTTGATTTATATTTTGTTTAGGGGCCTATTTTAACAATCTGAGTACATATGGTCTGACGCGCATGGCACAGACGCAGGGCGTGTCCAAATTCACTTTTGCTAGTTTAACAACGGGGGGAAAAAAACCCAGTCCAAAAGTGTTGTACCTAGTCTCTTAATGAGTCATGGGTGTGTTTTGGGCGTAACGTGCAATAAACAAATCAGAGTCTCATCTCCCATTCCCTATAAAACCGCTTGGACCATGGTGGAGTCGCTATTCACATGGCGGAATTTGCGAGCGGAAAGACTGAACGCTTCTCCAGAGAGGAATCCTTTTATTTGTAATATTTAAAATGTTTGTGTGCTGCTGCGCTTCCCTGTGTGTGTAATAAGCGAGTATACACATGTTGTGCACCCGCCTATAGGGGTATATTACTAGCGCACCCTTTAGATAACAGAAAAAATACTGCGCTATTGACTTCAGACCATGGTCAATGGCGCAGTCATTTTCAGTTTTTAAAATAGCAACATGCCTACAATGCACCTGAACACACCAAATTTTCAGGCCAGCACACCCATGGGCAAACAGATGGGCATGAATGCATTTGCCATTTAAACAACGTGAAATAGCACTAAATGTGAAAGAGATAACTGCGTTGGGCTGAAACTACCAAAAAACACTTGCATTGCGCCAGGTGCATGGTAAGGCCCTTAATGTTGATGATCACGTTATTTTACATGATATCGCTTGTTTCTGCATCTTCTTCGCATATGTTTTAATCAGGAGATTGATTAACTCTTTCAGAAGATTGGTCATAGCGTCCCCCTAGTGTATAACAGTGAAAACATTGGAAAATTTGGCGTGGAAAGAGTTAAGCATAATCTTTTATTATTTTTTAGAATAAAAAAATTTGCTCTAGTCAATATGATGCAATAGACATGGAGAAACATGGTAATTATCAATTAATAATTTGTGATTTGTTTTATTTTTTTTGAGATTTGATTATCAAAGTTCAACTACAGGACATTGGCACAATTCAAAATGGAATAACAATATAAGTCATGTGTTAACGGATAGATTGGCAACCTCAATTACACAATTATTTACTGTGGACTGTAGGGTGATAAGACTTATATATAGAGATATGGAAATAATACAAACAGTGTGTCATCTAAAGCCTAGTTTGAATTCGTCAGCATATGTTGTAGTTGATTTAACTTGTAAGCGATTGACAGCCCTAATCGTTTCAGAGATATACTGTATGTGATTATAAATCGGCTTGTGTTGATATTCATTCCGGCTTGTATCGCATTATCCATATACCAGCTCCACTCACAGACTAATTTATTGTAATTATGCCCAAGCATTAAAAATGAATGCCAAAGTAAAGAAGAGCAGAACGGCTCCTGGCTCAGCTGTACAGGAAGGCCGTCACAAAGATGTCCCCTTCTAAGAAACAAAACATATCTATCAGAGTGTAAAATAGCTTTCATTTTTAGCCTGTTCTCATTCAGTAGGCTCAGTATAAGGTTGAGGTCAGTGAGTTTCTCCAACTATTGTTAGTGCTTCTGTGCGCTTCTCATAGTGACATTAAAAAAAATGTTTAATAATGAAATAGATGGAGCCTGTATGTTGTAAGCCATACTCACAGTTGTGCCCTCTTACATGTTTCGGTTAGCAGCTCTTATTCTCGGTTTCTTGTGTAGATGCCAGACTGAATGTAATAACTCTACAATCATGCAATAGTTTCTAAAAGCGAGTCCTGAATGTTCTGGTTATCTAATCAGACATGCTTTATTTTCACGTGATGTATGCGTTGGAGAATTTTCACAGAGACACTTATGTTTCTTCACTCTTACTGTAAATGTAGTGCGTGAAATTATTACATTATTGTAGAGTTAGTATATAGTTGGTGATTTATCACACTCATATCAGGCCTTCGTTCAGTGTTATAGACAATGGGACAGATACATATCGTTTGTGATTGACTACATGGGGGCATTTTGGAGTTATGGTGAGTACGGTTAACATTGTAAAATCCTTGTGACAAAATTGTTTGGTCATAGCGTTTACATGAATTTGCGTATTATCAAGTGCTGTTTTTTTTTTGTTCGTTATCTTTTTCTTAGTGTTCTTCCTGAGATTATCTGACAGGTGAGAATTATTTAGATTTAAAAACGCTAATAAATGATGGTATATTTGTGCAAGGCTCTTGTAGCTAATGCCACTCTTTATACTTGGTTATATGGAAAGAAACTTTCTTTTGATTGTCATAGTATGTTGTACAGAGTTTTGTGGTTTTATACAGCAGCAGTAGATTTATTTAAACATATGTTTTGAATGCCTACAACACTAAACTGATTGAGAATCAAGTAAATGAAAGTTAAATTATGCCCCCTAAAAAATACAAATCTTGGACTCAATGTCATGCACTACCATTCAAAATTTGGAGGTAATAAGATTTAAAAAAAAAAAAATTAATACTTGAATTCATCGAGGATTCATTAAAGGTGCAGCGTGTAATATTTATGAGGATCTATTGACAGAAATGCAATATACATAACTATATGTTTGCCGTGGTGTATAAAAAGGCCTTACATAATGAAACGTTATGTTTTTATTACCTTAGAATGACTCATTTCTATCTTCATACACCGCGGGTCCCCTTACAGTGAAGTCGCCATTTTGCGTCGCCGTGTTTCTACAGTAAAATGGACAAGCTTCTCTATAGAGCGCTAGTCATTCCTGTGTCGGCCACCATAGCTTCTAGTGCTTTGAAAGGGTGGGGTGAGTGGTGGAGTAAAAAACACTAACATTTACACAGTGCACCTTTAAACATTTAATTGATCGGAAGTGACAGTAACACATTTATAACATTACAGATCAATTCTATTTCAAATAAATGCTGTTCTTTTGAACAGTCTATTCAAATATGAAATGTATGTGTGTATTATGTTTCGACAAAAAAAATTAAGCAGCACAACCATTTACAATATTGATGATAATAAGAAATAGTTTTTAAGCACCAAATCAGCAAATCCAGCTTTGCCATCACAGGAATAGAAACAGGCAAAGACACAAAGAACTGCCTGATGCAAAGTGCATTAAAGTCGTTTAACGCACAGCTAGCCATGGATTATCACACTTATACCATGGCCATTTTCCAGCATTGACAACTTAAAGCTGTTATTGATGTTTGCCACGCAATATTTGCCCAGGAGGGTAAAATTTACGGATTATTTTCATCAGCTGCAGCTCTTTAAGGCCAAAGTATACTTCAGACGCCCGTGTCTGCGCACCGCCCACATGCGCGTACAATAGCACACAACAGCGCGTGCACAAGACAGATGAGTCCACTAGGTGGATATACACACAGTACCGTGCACAGTGTTCAGAAGAAGAAGAGTGTAGAAAGAGAGTTTCAAAAACAACACGCTTGAAACAGAAAGAAAACACTTACAGTGGACGGCGAACTTGACGAGCGTTTGTATGAAGTTTGTGCGTCGTTGTTTCTTCGGAACCATGTTCACTGGTTGATCCACAACTTTTTCTTCGATCCTGCCAAGCTAATGAAAAAAGTGCATTAATATAAAACAAAAATCTTATTGACTCCAAACTTTTGAAGTGTAGCTACATTCAATGACAAAATTATATCTTTGTGCAACGCCATGCATGTGGAAAAAAATTCATGCATAAATGTATATTATTTTGCTCAATGATGATACTGTAATTGTAATGGCATGAAGCTATTTTACATGTCAAATAAGGAGTGAGGGCTACAAACAGTCACAGCATGGCGAGGGTTTCCACAGCGGATCCACCAACCCATACTTCCAAACCACTCCTTTCCTTTCATTTTGTGCTTTACTTTAACTTTATTATTCACAAGTTAAATGGTAAATTATCTAAAACTGCCCAAACCTGAAGAAGAAGAGAAAAAAACACCACCACATGCACACACAAACATACCTTCAATGTAGGTTTGATTCTGCCCTGTCTCAGGTCTGTCTATGAATTCATTTTTTGCATCTCAGGTAGAATGCAAAAGTGAGGCCCATATCTGAAAGAAAAGACTTAAGTTATTTAAAAAAAAAATCATGCAGAATAGAGCATGTTCAACATGTTTTATCTGCTCTTCAGATGCTGTGCACTGTGTAAATGTTCATATTACTTTGTATAGTTGAGTCACAGCGGATAATAGGTTTATTTAAAGAAAATAAATCTAAGAAATGAATCTACAATGCATTTCCCATTTTTTAGACAACCTGTACTATCCAGAGCTGTCTTTCATTGTTTCCACAGGTTTTATGTCAGATATTTTTGTCTCATTTCTGTAGTTTGTATTCCTGTGTAATTAAAGTTATTTACATGTTCCCGATTACACTTTGTATTTGATCATGAAAATACATTTTTACAGAAATGGAGCAGTACTGTCTTAATAAAAAAGAGGTATTAATGTTCAAACCGCAGTTGAATTGTGTGTTCAGTGAAACTGATCTGCTTTAAGAAGTGTGCAACTGGCATTGTTCATGGACAGATACACGTGCTATATACACCACTTTATATAGAAACATTAGATTTCTGCCTCGCATGATCACTAAAATAGTCTCGTTTTTCATACTGAGGATGAATTACCTGATAGCACGTTTCAGCGTGATTCGTGCTTTGGCGATGCTGAAACATATGTTGTGAAATTCTGTGCCAAATCTAATTACAATAAGTGAAACATGAGAAAAAGACTGAGCAGAAAAAGCAGCGTGTTGGTGTATAATTGAGCTGGAATGAGAAGAAGTGCAAGATGACTTTTCACTTTTGTTCCATTTTTGGACCCTAAGAACCTTTATGACTAATAAGAAACTATTAATCCGCATAATCCAAATATAATTAGTGCTTGCTAAGGGAAGCAGTACTATTAATGTTGCTCGTTCTTAGCATTAGAGGGATAATTCACCCAAAAATTTAAATTGTGGTTGTTTAAGAAAAATATCCATATTCAAAACTTTTAACAACCAAAATAACTAGCTTCTAAAAGACAGCCGTATGCA
The DNA here is from genome assembly GCF_024679245.1 of Pseudorasbora parva. Lineage (NCBI taxonomy): Eukaryota > Metazoa > Chordata > Actinopteri > Cypriniformes > Gobionidae > Pseudorasbora > Pseudorasbora parva. Next base: position 38,557,051 of record NC_090179.1, read on the forward strand.
TCGTCTTACAGCGAAAGAGTAACCTCTGACCTGACGCATGACGTATTGATAAATGCGGACGCACAGAGGATAGAGAAAAACAAAACACTGGTCATGAATTTGAAGACTAAAACAAGATTTTTTTAAAAAGAAAATGTCAGAGGATTTCAATATAAGAGAAGAGGAGTTTGAGTTTGTTGCCAAGCCCTACTTGTTTGCCGTGAAAGCTTCCGCTAATCCTACATCCATCGCGTCATGGGTTACTCTTTTAGCGACTTGCATAGGCCATCTGCCGAAAGCTAGTTATTAGTGTTGTCAAAAGTACCGACCGTGATACCAAATCAGTACTGAAATTTTGGAGACACTTTTTTGTGCTTTAAAATCTCAACCCCCTTTGCTAGCAATGTAATGCTTGGAAGAGCCAAGACATTTTTAACTCTTATTGTGTTTGTCTGAAAGAAGAAACTCATATCTCATATACACCAAGGATGGCTTGAGGGTGAGTAAATCAATCAAATCAATGATGTAATTGCAAGCGGCAACCTCCCGCGATCTCTCTTGAAGCCAATACGGAAGTAATGTAAACTGCAATTCCTCAACTGGCCACTAGGGACAGGCTCCAGAAGGGAGCAGAATCTCATTGAGCCCCATGTTAAAATTCTCAACTTTAAAGCAGAAAAAAAAAAGTTTACAGCCTGGTACAAATTGTGGTTTTGGCTTATAAGGCTAATTTTGATCTTCATGACAACTCTGAGGGGGGTGAATTTTTTTATAACTCATTCGTTTACGTTATATAAAGCCTTAAAGTTCTGCATAATTAAGGGCGTGGTTACAAGTGGATAGCCATTTATCTGCCGTCTATTATTGCGTCTCCTCAGCTCCGCGCACATCCTGCCTTTTTGCCCATTTTCTGTTATCCGGGAGTGACACGCGTTGACTCGCTCACAAGATGGCAACGCCCAGCTCGACCATACTTTAAGCTTCAGAACGGCTTATCGGAATCCTATGGGTGACGTCACGGACACTACGTCCATATTTTTTTACAGTCTATGGGTAATTGAAATGTTTTAATAACTATCCCTTAGGGCTGGGCGATAAAACGATAACGATAATTATCACGATATAATTTTCCTCGATAAAACGATAACAACAGGTCGATAAATTCTCGATATAATGCTTACGCGCTATGCGTAATGCTGCGCATGCGTATTGCAGACCGGGCGTCTGCGTGCTGCACGCGGTAATGTTTACAGTCTGTGGCTGACAGGCTTGGAGGATCGGAGATAAGTGAAGCGATAAAAATGAGCAATAGTGAAGAAAATGCAGCGCTCACGGCCAGCTCGGGGGACACAGATATCGTTGACAAGTTAGTTCGCTCAACTTCAGTGGTTTGGAGATATTTTAGCGATCCCATCCGACATAAAACAGAGCGACGTGCGTGGACTGCTTATCATAGGTTCACGTTCACCACACGGAATTTAATTATTAAATTATCGTGTTTCTTCAAAGTCCTTCCATATAACATGCAGCCCAACACAGCGGTGAATCTACATTAACTACATTCACACACCGGCTTATTACCTTGTTAGCTGTAGTGGGTGACTTATTTACAACAGGCTAACGTTACCAAACTATAATCACTAAAACATCGGACTTGTACATTGCTATCATAATTGTTTGTCTTTGGTGATGTATTAATGACTCCGCATCGCCTGTATCAAAAGAGAAATAATGTCATCTGGTGTTTAAAATGAATAAAATAGACTAGACAGCCCTTACTGGAGATCCACAAATACTGAACTTTTCTCTCTCCCGACCAGCCCACTGTCGGTGAGGTGTTTTTGTGTGTGTGTGTCGGTGAGATGCACGGTGGACCAATCCACTGTGAGGCAAGAGAAGGGGCCTCAAAATGTTTCTTAAAACGCTTTTTTTTTGGACCGTTTGCGTTTTTAGTGTTTTACTTACACAATTAAATATATATGATGCAATATCGAGCGTTTTTGTTCTATTTAAGCTGCGAAAATCGTTCACAGCAGAACCGCAACGCGTCTCACAGCAACGTGGGTAAATGAACGATTCATTGTTTGAATGAATCGTTTGAATGAACGACTCAATGACTCGCTCATTAAGACGGCCACCTGCTGCCACCTACTGGTGGTTTAATTTGATCTTTAAACATACTTTCCAACATGTCTTATTTGTCTATTGAAAAATACAAATCTCAAAACATTATTTAATGCTGTTGTAATTTTTCAGTGTAAATTATTTAATTTGATTGGTAACAGCCCTTATAGTGTTTTATTTTAATTAAATGTATTGATCAAAATTACAAATATAAAATGAAACATGAAGCTTAGCCTATATTTAATAAGATTAAGGGAAAATGCCCTTTATAAAAGGTGAAAATATCACAAATTTCAAATGATGCAGATTTAAATATGTCAAAGCTGAGTGAACACTGGTGAGAATATTGCTTCAGAATAAATTATATTTACAACACACAAACACACTTTTCCAGACAAGCTAATTTTTTACTTGGACAAGCTTGAACGATATACTTGTTCGAAGGACAAGCACATGAACATGCTTAATTGTAAGCCCTGTATAATGATATATTATTGATATATAGTGTTGAGTAAAAAAATGCTGGCCACAGTTAAGATTTTAATAAATAAATCTACCTCAGTTTAAATAAATTGTTCGCTTGTTTGGGAAGTGTTTGTCATGTTTTGACAATAAAGGATAGTTTAAAACCACAGCTAACTGTTTGTTTTCTACATATTTCACTCAGGAGCAAAAATATGCCTTTAAACTTTAAAGAAATAAACATTTTACATTTATCGTGATATTTATCGATATCGACTGATATGCTAAATTATATCGTGATAATTTTTTTGGGCCATATCGCCCAGCCCTACTATCCCTTTAAGAACGCTAACCCTAAATATTATACTATCCAATCAGAACGTCCTAACAACTTCCTAGCATTCATGCTACTTTTATTTCTACTGAATAAATAAAAATGTATAATAACATTTTATGTGTAATCATTTAATTACTAATGAGTAACAATTTATCTGTTTAATGCCCTTAATGATTTCCCCACCAGCATTTTTTTAGGTTACCACCCAGCCACTACCAGCATTTCACAATTTACATGGCCCCCAAAATGTTGTTGTATGAATATCAATAGGCCTATGTCAAAAGAAAGAACAGACCCACTTCTTTTTTTCCCTGTTTTATTCTGCCTTCATGCATTCATTTTCATTAACACTTGAATGTGGGTACGCTCCTTAAAAAAATGTCAACATTTTGAGCAAAAAGCTGGGCAAAACACATTTTGTAAAAGACTACATCCAGATGGGATTCAGAACAGTGATCAAAACACAGATGGAATTCATTAACAGCCCTAATGCATGCAAAGCCCTATAGCTCTTCCTGGGTCGACTTTTCATTAACATTTTGATTTAAATGGTGTTTAACGCTGATGATCACGTTATTTTACATATGCATATGATTACATATATCGCTTGTTTCTGCGTCTTCCTATCATGTGTTTTGTTCAAGAGATTCAGTACTCTGTCTGAAGATGTCATCCCTACCGTATGACAGAAAAACACAAAAAGCTCCAAATTTCTGTCAATGGCAGGGAAAGATTTAAAGAGATGACTGAACCTGATGCATTATGTGCATCAAAACAACTGCATCCACTCCTTCTTGCTAAGCATACATTTGTGTTGATGCCATTATGTTTACATACAACTCTTTATTAATTACTATTGCATTTCATTAGCATAAACTGTGCCAAATGAAAAGGCAAAAACACCCATGAGAAAAAGCACTGGAGTTATTTATATACGTTTTCTCAGTTGCTGTTCGTAAGTTCATGCATGAAGTTCCTCTCGAGAGGCTCATTGATTGGTCATAAATTCTTAGAAAGGGTAGCTCAGCGCAAAATACACACGTTATAACTTTAATGCTTTCAGTGCTGTGGTAAATATCCTCCTGGGTGAAATAAATGTGGTCTTAATAGAAGAACCACACAGTTGAGCTACTACCACTTGTTTATTATTTGTAAGAGCTACAGAGGTGATTTCTGGATTCAACCTATTGATTCACTGTTCTGTTCATTTAAGTCTCAGCATCTGTCAATTACATGTATCCATTTGGTTGACGCTTTAATCCAAATTGCTTTACATTTTATTCGTTTATTCATTTCCTCAGAATCAAATGCATGACCTTGGCAATGCTGCCATGTGCTACTGTTTGAACAACAGGAATAATCATCAGTAACTACAGACAGTACATTCAATGTTGTCAGGAATGTGACATTGGAAATGAAATAGGTTACAGATTACAAGTTACCCAATTTAAAATGTATTAAATAGTTTAACTATTTTAATTACTTTATTAAAAAATCTAACTTAATTCATTTTCTGCTAATCATTTTCAAACATTTAACCAATAAAAAAAAACACTTATTTAGTTATATTTAATAGAATGATCTATTCTAGATCACTGTAGTAAAAGTCTGCAAAATCAAAATCTGCATGCTATTCTTTTTACCACTGGTGTGTGTGTGTGTGTGTGTGTGTGTGTGTGTGTGTGTGTGTGTGTGTGTGTGTGTGGAGAGAAACGTTATACCATATCAGGCCTAATATTGATTTCTCGCTAACAAAAGCATCAGTTTCATACTCACTGACAACCCAAACAGACGCCGTCAGTGTAGCTGTCATAACATGCATGGTCCTGGGTTTTTGTTTTTATAAGTTAACTCGTAAGTTATATTCCACCTAAAATATTGTCTAGACTCAATGAATGACCAATTGTTGTGTGTTAGTAGTTAAAATGGCTCTATTTTGAATTGAAAACTAGACAAACTAATAGAGATTTGTCCACTAGGTGGCGCTTCAGGTTAACATTCATCATATTATAGATGCTTCCTCAGGTTTGACACCGAAACCTTCGATAGCATTTTAATAGTTGGCAAACACATTTTGCACTGAACTGTTATATTTACGCCCTTTTCTAATTCCCGGATAAAATGAATTAAAATGCCCAGCACTAGAACACATTTTTTCAGCCTCTATGTTAGCGACTCTCAGACATGTTGCAGCATAAAGCTTTTGGCAGCAATGTGGATTGATGTAATTGGCAGACGCTGCAAATTCAAAAAAGAAAGCCAATCAAAAGCATCAGAATAGCTTTAAATAGCAGGAGACATTGTGCACATCAAAAACAGGCAAAGCAACAAATTAATATTATTATTCAACATATCCTAGCTTTTTACAGAAAATATTCAGGTGTAACCGCCATTGTAATCGTTACCATTTTCACAAATAACTAATTACACATTTTGTCTCAGTAACTGTAACAGATTACATCTATTTTGTAATTAAATTACGCAACTGTTACATGTAACTAGTTACTCCGTCTTATAGCTCGGGTCGGCATTTCATTTAGTAACATGCAGTTTTGATTTATATGTCGTTTATTGTTGATCATGATGTTATTTTACATATGCATACAATTGCATATGAAATTGCTTGTTTCTGCATCTTCGTCTGTGTTTTGATAAGGAGATTTAGAACTTTTTCAGGAGATGTGTAATAGCGCTGTAATACTGTATAACAGTGAAAACACGGAAAGTCGAAAAATTTCGTCAATGACGGGGAAAGAGTTAAAGGCAATTACTAAAAAAAATTCAACGACAAAAAAAAAATGTGTATTGTCAAAATAGTATACTAGGGATGCACGGTATACCGTTACTGGAAAAATACCAGTATATATTTTATTTAAAACAGTACTATATCATGATTTTGCACATTTCGTATATGCTGCTTTTCCGAAGTTCACCGCTAGATGGCAACGCGCTACCCAAACTGACCCGAAACAACCGGCAAATGTGACAAAATGGATAAAGCAGTTGAATCTCACTCAAGATGCCTAAAACAAATTAATAAAGAGAGAAGTGAAATTTGTAATTACTTTGCTTAAAAAACTGATGAAGAACCATCAAACCTAGCCAAGAAGCATCTGTCACTATTCTGACTTTAAGACTTCTTAAGAGATCGACAGGTCAGCGAATCATTAAAACCATCTAATTTAGACATTTCTTTTCTTTTTACACTGATCAACGCACATACATAGCCTAACATAAGATTGAATATCAAAAAATCTACAGCTTTCGTTTCAACCAATGACATTTAGATATTATAATATTTGCATGCGTAATATTGCACTATTTACATTTGCGTTAGACAAAACCAACATTCAAATTTATTTATGTGAATACCCACTAAAGACGGACATTTTTACATAATTCTGTGTATTTGACTGTTTAGGGAAACTTAATTTGTAATGTGCGAGCTCTAAGTTGCAGGCGTGTGTGTGTGTCGTTGTTATGAGCTCATATCTCCTGTAACCGTTATTACGAAATGCTATAAAATCGCTTGCATGTTCAAAAGCATTTCCGTTCTCCATCCCGAGACGAACGTGAAATGTTGAATCGGATTATGCAGATTGCTTTAGTGTAGTGCGGTGTCTTTTGAAACCAAAAGCAATTTGCTAATTTTTAGAGAGTTTTGCTGCAATTATTTCTCACAAGAAAGTTTTCAAATGACTGATTTGATGTGATACGCTTTGCTGATTTATTTACTAATAAACATTTGTGGTAATTTCCACCTTTATAAACTCCAAACTTGCATAATTGTACTCAATCGCATACAATATACCCGTGCTAATTTCAGACCGTGTGGTATCGATTTAATATCGGTACTTCAGTATTAGACTGTGGTACCGTACCGAAGCCAAAATTGTGGTATCGAGCCATCCCTATAGTATACTGATATATGAAGACTTTCAAACTGTGGGGAAATCTTTAGCCCTCATGCAAAATGGTTTCCTATTGCCCGCAAAAAACAATGGTAAATGTGACCACACCTGAAGACGGATTTATCAGCCGAGAACGTGATCCATCTCAGATTGTGTTGCGATCTAAAACAAAAGTGTCACAAAAGGAGCGCAGCATCTTTCCCTGTTTGGCAACAGAGGGTTAACACTGCTTTAACGTTAAGTGCGTGAGGAGCGCAGCAGGCAGCTTAGCTGGGGTTTTGCTACTGCCTTGCCCCTGACCCACATTCTCAGACGGAGCAGGCAGCAAATAAATATCTTCATCGCTGTCACTGGCTGTGTGTCTGAGAGCTTGATCTTTCCCATGGCTGCTGTCAGTGGGAGAGGCAGCCTGCCTCGGCTCAGTGGGAATACGAGGTTTGCCGGTGAGTCATCTCAGTATGTGGGGAGCCACAAAATATCTGGGGGAGAAGAAAGTAAACTTCTCAAAAAACTGTATGGCAATAATTGACGCTTGGGGTTATGGTCCGTAGGCTACACGGGCTGATATCACATCGGCCTTTAGATTAACCACAGGAAACACATTTGGGGTGCAACAGCAGGAAACTTCTCTCCGCACCGGCTACATGTCAAATGGCACGTCAAAAGATTCCGGCGGTTCCAAAAATAATCCTTGATAAATGGCCAACATGACATTAACCAATGCAAGCATTAGTCTCATACATCACTCTCGGACAATGTCCCCCCAGGCATGTTTTATGTTTCAGATACAAGGCAATATTTCTCAGCCGTAAATGTCATGTTTGACTGTGCAGTTTATCAGCGATCTGTTCCCATCAGAGAGCGCTCGTTTCGATAGGATGTGGAATTGATTTTATTGAAAAGCTCGTAACTGATCTCTACCTACAGCTTTCCCTGCATGCGACTCGGTCTAGCGGAAAGCGGCACTACAATGTCTCGCTCGCTACACACAAACAGCTCCGACTAAAAGAGCTGAGTCACTGGCACTGTTATCTGAGATTGACACATCCACTATTCCTGAGAGCACCATGTTGTCTGAAAGTTTAACCGGCAGAATCAAATCTCACAGCACTTGTATTAACCTCCTATCTTTTAGCCATCTTATTTGGTATTGTTAAAGTCTAATTGGTTTTCAAATTAATTAAGGTTTTAAAGGAAGTATACTTGTCTACATAGGCAAAGATGGGGTTTACCACCTATAAAGACAGCATTGTTGGAGTCTGTAGTCAAGCATTTTCATTGTGCAGTCGATGCAGTTTCCTCTTGTTTTTCACCTAATGGGTTTTACTTGATAACAGTGTTGTGGAAGCTATTTTGAAAAAGCTTGTCAAGCTACAAGCTACTCTTGAATTAAAGTAGTCAAGCGACTTCTCTCAAACGGCAGTTAGATGCGCCTGCTGCTCATAATAAAAGTATCAAACTGCTTTGAAGCTATAAGAAAGAAATGTCTCAATTAAGGTCAACTTGATATATTTTGGTACATTTACACAAGATTCCAAAACAACTTTTAAAGGAATCCCTTTTGAAAAAAAAAGTATACTTTCTTTTTTTAATTACAAAAATATTTTTTTAAGAACAATATACTGTACTTAGGTGTCAATTGAATGTAATTATTTTTTGCAATTTAAATGTATGGTAATTGCAAGTAAATGAAAATATATTCTAGTTTTAATTTATAATAAATCTATCTGAACATTATACTCAAGTAAGACTTAAAGGGTTAGTTCACCCCAAAAATGAAATTGATGTCATTAATGGCTCACCCTAATGTCGTTCCACACCTGTAAGACCTCCGTTCATCTTCAGAACACAGTTTAAAAAAGTTTTAAAATATTTTATATTTTAGTTCCAGAGCATATGCAGTCTATGCACAATTTACTGTCCGTGTCCAGAAAGGGAATAAAACATCATTAAAAGGAGTCCATATGTGACATCCGTTGGTTGATTAGAATCTCTTGAAGCATCGAAAACACATTTTGGTCCAAAAATAACAAAAACTACGACTTTATTTAGCATTGTCTTCTCTTCTGCGTTTGTTTTCAAACCTCAAATAAAGATTCAAACGTTCATGAATCAGTGAATCGATCAATGATTCGGAACGCCAATGTCATGGATTTCAGCAGCTTTGACACGCGATCCAAACTGCTGAAATCACGTGACATTGGCGACTTAGGCTGTGTATCCTACAAAGCTTTTTGTCACGCAGCTGGCTGGTGTATTCAATTGTTTTCAATGGGAGCGTTTTTAGAACGCTGCGCATAACTAGGCGTTGAACGAGTATTTCACGCTCAAGCGCTGAGCACTTTTTTTTTACTGGTCGCTGTGAGTTGAATGTTCAACTTTGAGCAAAACGCAGCGCTCTGCTCATCACTGTCACTTTTCACCCAGCCGTCCAATCACAGTGGAGGAGGGGTGGGGCAAATACAACACCGACCAACCTTCACATTATGCTTGTACAACGTCAACAGATAAAAACAAGCAGCATAATAACGGAACAAAATAATTTAAAACAAGAGCCAGAGCACATATTTTACATTGTATCTGTATTTTTTTTATAGAATAAATACAGAAACAAATCTGTGAAATGAGATGCTAGTTACACTTCCGTGGACATTCCGTATCATAAGCAAAGAGTCTAAACTGAAAAAAACATGCGCTGCCAAAAATGCTCTCAAGCGCCCACAGCAGAGGGCAAAACATGGATTTTCAGGTTTCAGCAGAGTGCCTAGCGCTTTCAGCCGGCTAAAAACACTTTGGTGGACACACGGCCTTGGTGTTGTGAATCAAGCTAATGTAAGGAGATGGTTTTGAACACTGGCTGGTTATGTACTTGCTCAAATTAGTTTTGGATCATTTTTTTAATCCAAAAAAGTTACGGACTGCAGCTCTAGATAACACTACAGGTCAAATTTGAATCAAGTACTTTACAAATGTGATTTAGTATGTTAGGTCAACACATCAAAATACTTCTTTAAACCATGACAAAATATTATTAAAAGATAATGATTTAAAATGTACATTAAGGTCAACGTTTTAATTTCACATTCAGCACTTGTAAAGTGTATTAAGAAACAGTGAATGTGTACTCTCTTTAAGTACACTTAAGTGGCCTTTTATTTCAATGATATTATATTATCTGCCAGTAATTATTTAAAGAACGCTACAAGTGCACATTCAGTAAAATTAACACACTTCATTTTTGGCAAGGAATAGTTCACCCAAAAATTACAATTCTGTCATCTTCAACTCGTTTAATTTTACCCTCATGTCATGTCGTTCCAGATCATTGCTCACACTCATGCCGTTCCATACAGGTTTGGAGCAACATGAAGGTTAGTAAATGATAACAGAATTTTCATTTTTAGGTATTACACCATATAAAAGAAAACCTAAACTGCTGCAGGGATACAAATCGGCTCATTTGCTCATGTTTTGAATTTGTCTGATAGAGCTATTTCAGTCCAGTGAAGGGCATTTGTCTGATCTCGTCCCATTAGCAACTAAGAAGAAACATAAAAAAGAAATCCTGTACTCTTCAGCGACAACAGCCATGTGAAAATCCGCTACCAGTCAAACAATGATTTAAAAATACTTAAAGCAATTGACATTTAATAGACGGGTCTGACATTCTGCCAATTAACAATAAGTGCTTTAGGATATTCAATGATCACAAGGGAATCAGGATTTAGGTCTTGTACATTGTAACCCATTTGCAAGTGCACTGGTGTCTTACCCCCAAGAGCTTTTGGTTTGTCTCAACCCAACTTGACAGAGCAGCTCTCTGTGAAGATCGTGACTGTCCTTGATGTGACACCAAAGACTGAGCTCCACGCAGTGAACACTTCCTCCAGCAGATGTTACTGAAACATCTATTGCTTCTCTATAGCTGAGTGCACAGTGATTACCGCTTTGGCCATCTTATTTCTCACTGCACATCACCTCTTTCTGCGGACAATCACAGGCCAGGAATATAGAACGCTTTATCCCCAAGAGGTCTGCTCAGATAGATGTCAGACAAGTTGTGCAAGTCATTTTTTTTATGTTAGCCACGGTGGGTATGGACAAACAGTTATTTTTATATCTCATTGGGGAATCATAAATTGAGTGTCCACTTCTGTACGGTGATTGTTTTTTGAAACATCTACCACATGAGGTTTATAGTGTTCACAAAATATCATTAGACTTACTGCACTGTGACCTCTGAGAGTCATTTATAACAGCAACAATAGACTTCATTTAATATCACATTTTTGTTTAAAGGGTTAGTTCGCCCAAAAATTGAAATTACCTCATGATTTAATCACCCTCAAGCCATCCTACGTCTATATGACTTTCTTCTTTCAGACGAATACAATCAAGAGTTATATTAAAAATGCCCTGGCTCTTCCAAGCTTTATAATGGCAGTGAACAAAGGACGAGATTTTGAAGCCCAAAAAAGTGCATCAATCCATCATAAAAGTAATCCATGCGGCTACAGAGGGTTAATAAAGGCCTTCTGAAGGGTACTGATGCATTTGGATAATACAAATATATTTAAAATATTATAAATATATTATACATTTATATTTAACATATTATAAATTAAAATAACTAGCTTCTGACAGATGGCCGTACACATCAATTTATGGCGAAAGAGTAAAATAGCGACTGATTCAAACTTTTTAACTCTTTCCCACCACTGATGGAAATTACTGACATTCTGTGTTTTCACTGTTACATGGTAGGGGCTGCTATGACATCTTCTGAAATAGTTACTGAATCTCCTGATAAAACACATGCAAAGAAGACACAGGAACAAGCAAGCTCATGCATATGTAATCATACGCATTTGTAAAATAACATGATCATCAACATTAAACAGCATATGAATCAAAACTACATAAATGTTACTGAAAAATGTCGACCCAGGATGAGTTATAGAACTGTGCAAGCAAAAGTTGTTGATGGACTCAATCTACTCCATCTAGTGTGGAAGTCAAGACCACCTAATCTGAGACCAAGTCGAGACCAAGACCAATGTGTGTTGACAAGACCAAGAACAAGGCAGGACGAGACCGAGTCAAGACCTAGACCAGACCAGCACTCCTTGAATTCATAAATTCAATCCACATTACCACCTGATAAATGACTTAACTTATAATAAATTACTTATAAAAATATAGAGACACTATATAGAGCCAATCAAACGAACTCATTCACAACAAATTTCATATTTGCACTGCAGAGGTGATGAAGATGCATCTGAATTGGTAAATTCCAAATGCATAAATAAAGTTGAGGATAATGGAGTTTTTTTAATTACTGAATGTTTGTTAAAGCAATATCATGTTTTTGCAGTCATGCTTAAATTTGTGAATAAATCTCTCTTGTGACTTTGGTTTATTATATCATGTTATAAATCCAGATCAAACACAATAACTTTTTTTGCAACAATATCTTGAAATTTTGTGAACATTTATATTTATTTCCGGTGACATTTTTAACACAATCCCTAATCCCTTTCTGAATCTGTATAATAAATAAAATAAAATGATAAGTCCCTAGTCAAGTCTGTAGTTGCATCTGAAGCAATAAGTTTTACATCCAATCAAATTAATGATGTTAATAAATAAATCAGGCATTGCACTGGTAATTTAGTGATATTCCAGCATTTATGGTCTTGAAACAAAATCCCAAATTCTCTTAGTCTGAGACCAAAAAAGGCAGAGTACAAATGTGGTCGAGACCTCCAAAAAACGGTCTTAAGACTGGTCTCGAGTACTACAACACTACCTCCACACTGTAAAAAATTATTTGAAAAAGGAAGTTACCTGGTTGCCTTAAAACTGAGTTCATTGAAATTAAAAATTTGAGTTAAAAAAAAGAAAAATTTTGAGAAGCGACAACCTTTATCCAAATATTATTAAAAGATTTTGTAAGCATATTGGTTAATTGTGTGTGTTTTATTTGTGATGATGCAGCCAAATTGTAGCCTAGAAAATGTAGAAATCTAGACGCACCCTAGCGGCAGCAAATCTAATCTGCCGCGAGTGTCGTCTAGCAACTCTCAATACACTTTTGAGCTGTAATCGCCTAACTCTTGCCGGGCCAATCACATCGTGTATAGAGTTGGTGGGCGGGGCCATAATGACGGGTGAGTTGCGTTTGCGTGCTTCTAGTAAACACAGAAACTGGCGAACGGCGGTCTTTCGAATCAGCTTTGACCGCCATTCTGGAGATCTCAGAGCTTTTCTCTGAGAAAAGAACAAAGAGCGGCACTGAAGTCATTCTTAAAAAGGGAAGATGTGTTCTGAGTTATGCTGACCGGCGAATGTTTAATCTATCAAGAAGCTCCGTTTCACCTTCGTTGCTCTGGTTGGTGTAGCGCTATCCTATCGCGTGCAGAGGGAGTTTGAAAGACAACCGTTTATCCCGCCCCTCGGATTGAGCCCTGTCTATGGTGAGTTTCCAAACCAAACATCTTGATGTGGGTCTGGCTTGTCAGGCTAGCCAAATTGTGCTATTTTCATGATTTATGACACTTTTTATGTGGTTCAGACACAATAATATTTATTAAACCAATTTCCTTCATTGCATCAACTCAAATCTTTAATTTCAATAAACTCAAAAACTTCTTTTTTAAGTTAAACCAACAATATTTTTTACAGTGCATCTATGATTTGCTTATAGTTCTGAATATGATCCAGATGTAGTCTTGAATTAGAGACATGCTTTTTTTTCAAATGTTGCTTTTTTAATAAACTTACCCACATTTCAAAATGAAAGCATGAAGCTAGAACAAAAAGTTTTTAGTTTAGTTTTTTAAAGCAGAGGGTCTTTTCTTTTGACATATTGCATGTTCATATATTCAAACAGCAAAATATTCTGGGGGCCATGAAAATTGTGTGAAAATGATCAAAAACACTAGGCTGACTGGCAAATTTTATTATAATAAAAAAAAACACTGGCAGGAGGGGCAAGAGTTAAAAAAGACAGACTTATCCCATGTGATACAGTATGTGCCATAGCCTATATTCCAAATGTTCTGGGGGTATACGCCATGGTAGGGTTTTGGACGATTTCCGTTTGTTTGATGACAGTCAGAATGACAATTGAAAGATGTGATTGTGTTAACTTCTTGTTATGATGAACACAAAGGATATATTCTCCTCAAAGAAGAAGGTACATTGTATTTAATATCAAGTTTTTCATCTCATAACTTGCATGCCTTTTCTGGATGAACTCAGTGAGTCTCACATCGTACATCTGTGCACAGAAGACAAACAAAGAATTTAGTTAAATAATACATTCAATGTTGGTTTGTTGTTCACCCCATCATATTCCACCAGAAAACTTGGAATATACAGCATGTACCGCATGGGATCATTCAGTGATACTTTTGCATATTTAATTTTTTAAACCATGATGATGGTCGCTACTTACTGCCATATGGGCGAGTGCAAGCAGGACGTTTAAAAAAAATGTACCTTTTGTTTTTGTGGTCCATAAAAGAAAGAAGGGCCATGTTCTTTTTTGGCTAGCAGACTCTCCTCTGTTCTGCGTTTTTGTGTAAAATGGGCGATTGCCCGAGGGTTTGAGATTTAGCTTCTCCATGTTCTTTCTGGCTCAATGTGACAGCTAACCTATGCCACTCCCACAGCATACACCCATCAAAGTAGCTGGAGCAACTTTTCTCGGATTTGACACTCACGAGCGAGACAAGGGTTAGACAAAAACACGTTTTAATGATTTTACAATAGTGTATGGACTCATAAGCTATTTCGATTTTAATTTTGAACAAAAAAAGTTACATGTAAAGAATTATCTGGAACCAAAGTCCACAATATGCATGGAAGTGCTGGCTAAATGTTAGCCATAGATTAAACTTCTGGAAGAAACAGCCATAATTTATCCATTATCTCTCAACCTTTTGGCAGGCAGCACGCAACCCTGGCATACAGAGATATCAGTGGACATCTGGCTAAATGGTCAAAATGGACAGCAGCACAGAGTTATAAATATTCAGGTCTACTCTTTCCTACCCTATTGTATTATCGCAAACTACATAAACAATGCAGATGGATGATTTTCAGTGGTTTGTCAACTTAAATCCATTTTGATAGATCTTGATAGATTTTCACTCCTGTGTCAAGGCAAATCCGAGCCCTGCATTTGCAGCTGAGTTATTCCAGCAATGGTAAAAATGCGAATCAGAGCTCAGCTCGTCATAGATAATCAAGCCATCAGCATGCAGATGCCAAAGCCAGAGGTACAATCTCAAATGCATAATCAGGATGAAACGTGTGTGTGTGTGTGTGTGTGTGTGTGTGTGTGTGTGTGTGTGTGTGTGTGTGTGTGTGTGTGTGTGTGTGTGTGTGTGTGTGTGTGTGTGTGTGTGTGTGTGGTTCAAGCAGCAACTGATCTGTGCAGACTGCGATACAGCACATCTGAACTTCCTTGCTAGAACTGGCTTTTTACATGCTGCGTTTTAGTCCATCGAGCATCATTGATGTTGGTCAAATAGCCCTGCTCACTTCAGACGGACTCTATTCTTCTCTATTCTAATAGCAGCATTTAACACTAATGACAGAACACTGCAGCAAAGGGCAAAGGTGGGACTCTGTCTCTTTAACTGTCTGTCCACATTGGTTTGGTCGTTTGAGGGCACATTAATAAAAGGACTACTTGAACTTTGAGGCCATTGGTGCTAGTTTTTTGATAACCGTGTTATTTCAGGTAAATGGATAATCATTCCGAGTGCTCTTTTATCAGTGAGGAATAAAACTATAACTTTTAGAAGAAATCATGTAAATTGTTTCAAACACATAACGGCCCTTGACCTGCATTACAAGGCTCGATGGAGTCAAATGCTTCTGGGTGAGTCTCGCAAAAATAAAACTGTTCTATCACAGTTCAGCCCAGAAGTCATAAGAAAAAATTAAAGTGAATAAATTAAGTTATTCATTTAATAATTATTTAAATATGAATAGTCCTAAAACATATTAAAATAACATGAAATAAAAATATAAAATTATAGCTGCAAGCAGCAATTATCGGGGTCAAGCACAAAGAACACAGTATCGTTAAGGTTAACGGTATTACTACGATACTGCTTAACGGTCCGGTACTTTAACGGTATTCTTATCGGTTCTTTTTGTTATAATTTTTTTATAATAAACTGAAAAATTAAGAACATAATTTACATTGCTTTATAATCTGAAAATGTAAAATATCTATAGCTAAATGAACATCAATGCTTGAACAAAATGAATAAAAAACATCATTTTTTTGTTTTTTATATGCATACTGTAAGAACAAGAACAAAGAAACAAAGTACAAACAAATGGTCAAATAAATACAATAAATATACAATAAAACAAAGATACAAATGAAATACAGTGCTTTAATCTCAGAAAGGCCTAACATTACTGCTCAGGTAATGGCTTACAAAACATCTAATACTTCAAATATACTTCAAATATAAAATAACACTGTAGAGTTGTCACTGTACAAATTAATAGATTAATGCTTTTTAAAGCTGCGAGTATCTTTCTCTTCGCCTTTAGTTGTTTGATTCATATTAATGGCATAATTGTCCGGGTTTATTAGACGTTTATTAAAACCAAATGCAGATCTGATAATATACATAATATTTTTCTCCCAACTATTACACCATTTAATTAAGCCCCACGGCCGCCTCTCTAACGATGCACGTGTGTTGGCTGTTGAGATGGGACTATAAGTCGCACTTTTTTCATAGTTTGGCTGGTCCTGTGACTTAGTCAGGTGCAACTTATATATCAAATTGAATTCATACAAGAATAAACATATAGCCGCGAGAGGGGGCTCTATGCTGCTCCTGTAGCCTACTCTTGAAAAAGAAAATAACTGAAAACAGAAAAAAAAAAGCTCTTGTGACCGAGCGTTCGTGCAGGGTTCGCCTAAAATACTTTGTCATAAGAAAAACAATAATCGACAGCCGTCTGAACATTCCTTCCTTTATTCTCCGTCACACATGTAAATCACCAACCTGAAAAGTCCCAAAACTCCAGTACCAAACAAGTGCGCATGCTCCAACCTATCTACGGCAAGCCCCGAGGGGAAAAACATTGCACACACATACATAACGAGCACCAGTGCGTACCAAATTAATACATTATGCGAGATCAAATAAAGTCTGTTACACTCTTAACTGAAAAATTAACTTAAAGACAACAACTTAGAAAGACTGAACACAAACAAAATGCCCCAAATAAAGAAAATCCTATTCTGCAAATTGCAAACTGCATGTAAAATATGCAGCCGAAAACGATTCACACAGCGTTTGACTCGCGCGGCTGAGCCTCTCCCGGCAGAGAGTTCAAGCATCTGTGGACTCGTTCCTTCAACTCGTTCCTACCATCCCTAACGATAAGTAATGCCAACATGGCTAGGAGCATTAGACCCAGGGATGGAAATTAACTTTTTTGTCCACCGGCCACAGTGGCTGGTGGATTTCAAAATCTACCAGCCACTCAATGTTTTAACCAGCCACTTTCTTGTTTATAACCGACAATGTGTAACTGCACGTGAAAATTAATACTACAAGCTCTACACTACTTAAGCTGTTTATTTAATCTCAAATCTCAATGAAATACTGATTTTTTTTTCTTTCACTCTAATACACACACAAACCATGAACTGATATACATTTCATTAAATGAGTAGGGCTCTGTGTGCTCTTTTTTTTTTTTTTTACCTGGATGTGGCATTTGGATGATTTGTGGTCTTTTATGGCTTCCAGTTTTAGGTTTTTAGTACCAACAATGAAACTACTAGTTTTGGCATCTCCTGAAGCGTGTTGACGAAATACCGAGCAGAACATTGTCAGTAGGGATGCACCAAAATAAAAATTATTGGCTGAAACCGAAGCACTAAAAGAAATTTAGCCAATTATCCATTGCATTTATGGCTAATGCTATGACTGTGATTTATTATTTGAAACTTTAATATTAATTAATGCAATTGCAATGCCTTGATTTTGAGTAAAGTTACAATTACAAATTATGCAAATATTTATTCAGCAAATTGCAACAACCCACAGTATAAAATAAAATTCAAACTAAAATGTTTAACTCGACCTCACTCATGTGTGTATTAAATAATAATGTACAGGTCTACTGGCCTGCAGAAAGGTACAGAAATTGAATAAAGTAATCAAATGTAAAATAACTGCATATTTAACTGTTTAAATGAAAGATTAATCCTTAATAAACTTACAAAAGCTATTCAATCAAGAGCAGTGAGTGATGTCCTTTTGTTTGACATTAAACAGAGTAAAGGCGACTTCCCCTTTAAGACCTAATAGAGGGATATGCGTCATCTTTCACGACTGTATACAGTCCTCTTAAGGCATATTCAGACTATGTCTGCTAGAATACTCATCAAGATTAACATGTTGGCATACTTTGTGTGAGTTTGTCTGTTTAAGCACAAGACTCGAAAGATAACTCAATATTTGCGCGCTGTGAGACGGGTGCGCGCTTCCGGATGACAGTGACGGACCTTCTCTCAGCGCGAGCGCGAGTTCTTATTCGCGTCTTCTGGTACTACATCCGGGTAATGACGGCGAAAACGACTGGTCAATTCGGACATACGGCAGCGCTCGCATGCACTGAACACAGTTTATAAAGAGGGGAAACAGTATGCTATTTTTATTTACCCGCCACGGTGGCCGGTAGGTGAAGCGAGTTTACCCGCCACAACTCAAAATCACCCGCATTTGGCTGGTGGCGGGTGCTAATTTCCATCCCTGATTAGACCAACGGCAACAATGGTCTTACAAGACGATTTTAGGCAAAATGGCTGAAAAAATATAGTAAATGCTGTTACTAGTAATATTATGTAATAGTTTATCACTTAACCAATAGGTGGCGCTGTGACCAAATTGATGTAGTGTGGTCAGAGTGAGATGACAACTGACACATGCCAAGTTATACGCAAAAATATTATTTTTTCATATCCCCTGACCACTAAGTGCAAGTAGCCTCGGGTCATGGTTGTCAAGAATTCACTAAAGTGTTGCAGAGATATAGCTTTACGTTCATTTTGCTATGCTCTTCGTCTCATTAGTTTGCAAGCTATTCAAGGTTTGACACATCAACTTGAATTCCATAATTTTTTTCTGCATGGACTGAAGATGATCTATTTTAATAGCCTAGGGGAGTTCAAAAAAGTAAATTTTCCTAAAGATTCAAAATTACGGAAAACATTTCATGACAGATTTTTGTTTCTAGCCCTTAGGGTTCAAAAGTTATTATCATTAATGTGAGTGCAACTTTGGACATTTGGTGGCACTAGACTAGAGGGATTGGGTTAGAGACTATTTTTTTGCTATGGTGACAGATCAGACTGTCCTCTATCTTTGTGCCAAATTTCCTAATTTTCCCACAAGCAGTTCTATGGGCTGCCAGAGATTTATTCCTGTGATAGTCTTTACACCATTAGCTGATTTGGCACAGTTATTAATTATTATTGGTGCTCATGGTTTTTATTATTGTCATTTTGCTGCTTAATATTTTTAAGGAAACCAATATTTTTTGCTGTTGTTGTTCAGGATTCTTTGATGACGTATAGAAGTTCAAAAGAACAGCATTTATTTGAGATCAAAGACTTTATAAATGTCTTTTACTGTCACTTTTAATAAATTTAAGGCATGAATCCTTGCTAAATAAAAGTTTTGATTTCTTTTAAAAAGAAACGTGTATAAAGGTGTACAAAAATATAATACTTTTTATAATTAATAGAATGATTTCTGAAGGACCATGTGACACTGAAGACTGAAGTAATGATGCAGAACATTCAGCTTTGCCATCACAGGAATTAATGACAGGTTTGATGAGATTCTTTCCTGATTTATTGTTTAATTCTCTCATATGTGCAAAAATTTGGTTGATTCGACGTTGTGGACTTTGGTATTAACAAAGGCACAGACACAAGATCCTTTGTTTGCCCACAGAATTAGCCAGATAAGAAGATGAAATGCAAGTTTTGGAGATTTACCAAGTGAACTTCAGTAAGCAACGTGAAAACAGCACAGAATACACAAATCCTGCTGCCATCTCAAAATCCATCTTTCAGTAGAGCATGTTTGTGCTAACCATGACCTAAAGCATTACAAAATCATCATCAACGCATTGGGAAACCGAAGCCATACATTCTCCCCAAGCCCTTGATATGACAATTTTCTCCCATATAAACTTCTCAGTGCTCAATTTACTCTAACTGACGCTGGCAGAGGGAAAACAACTTCTAAATCATCAAGTTTTCTTATGTTTTGATCATTAGGAATACATAATGAGATAATTTATGATATAAAATGAAGGGCGAGTTGACTTAGTAAACAAGGTTCCGGCCAGATACATGTAAATTTGATTAGTCAAGACATTCATCATGGATAAGCACAATTAAAATTCAGTTTCTGGTATCTATGCAGGTTTTTCAAGTAATGAGATTACATTTGCCCACACACTGAATTACCACAGCAAAAAATAACCCTTATACGGATCATTTAGGTACTAATATGTATACTTTTGTACCTTTTTTTCTGAGAGTGTAAACATTTTTGATGTTTGATTTGTCTGTCAAGGTGAATAATTTGATGAATTTAATGCACCAGTGCATTGAGTGTGAATTATTCACTATTTGATTGATTTATAATGTTTTAATTGACTTCATTTTCAGAGCCAAAAACTTAAAATGAGGTGATATCTATGGGAGAGGCTGGTGTGTTGTTACCTTGTGCATTGTGAGTTGGTTTAAAAAAAAAAAACATTACAGACTAGATATTCTGCAGCTCAATTATGCCAAGTTAAAGTCATCAGCTGTCATCTTACAACCTCAACCACCTCAGAGCACTTTTTAGCCATCTTCTTCTGAGGCCAATTTTCATCCCATCCATCACCATTATTATTCAAAGGACTTTTGGTAAGGGTGGACAGTTTGTCATTCCAAGCCAACCAGTGAATGAATGGAGGGTAATGATGATAATGAAGAAAAGTCATCATGTCTCCCATCACATGACCATCTCATGGTCAAATGTAGCCACTGTATTCTGATAATATAGCCCAGAGCCGTTGAAAACCTTTTTCTATGAGTCTGATATAGCCTACACGTGCACCTGCTACAGTTTTGTGAATCTTGAGTTGATTGTTTGAAGTGAACAATCAAAACCGAATTGCTCAAAATAAAGTTTTTTTTGTTTTTGTTTTTGCGTAATGCTGCGTTCACACCGCACGCGAATGACGCGATTCGCGCGAGTGATTTACATGTTAAGTCAATGCAGAGACGCGAATAGGCTTTCTGCGGCGCGATTCGCGCGAATGAGGCGGCGCGAATGGCGCGATTCGCGCGAATGAAGCGGCAATGATCACGCGAATTGAGCGTTTTGAACGCGTGATTCGCGCGAACCGCGCGAAACACGCGAATCGCTCAAGTTGAAAAATCTGAACTTTGGCGGATATTCGCGCCGCGTTAACCAATGAGGAGCCTGCTTACTGCTGTCACGTGGTGAAGTGACGGATGGGAAACCCATAGGGGAACCCCGAGGCCAGAGTAATTTAAAAATACTACTCTATTGTGTCACAAAATGTACTTTTAATAGTTTTTCAGGCGAGAATGTAGTTGTTTAAAGCTCAAATATGTGATTTATTTATTAAGAGAGCTCCTATTTGAAAATTTGATCTGGTGTTTTCGGAGGTGTGAGACCCAGGCGATCACCGGAGCTCAGCGCTCATCAACCCCGGTGAGAGCAGCCTTAACTCGGATAGTCTTTCTGCCGACTGCCGCTGCCTGGCAGAACCCACTCCCATGACGCGAATTTGCGTCTGTTGTGTAGTGAATGTCACACGCGAATGAGCACTTTTTGTATAAAAAAACACAGATTTGAGCATTAAACAACAATATTATCGCCTGAAAAAGTCTTCAAACTACGTTTTGTCACACATTAACAGTAGTATTTTTTACAGAAAAGAAGTCAAGTGACCCAGTCAAAATGACTAGCAGAACCCCCTCCCATGACGCGAATTCGCGTCTGTTGTGTAGTGAATGTCACACGCGAATGAAGCGAATTTGACGCGCGAATGAAGCGAATGGATTCAAAATGTTCACGCGTCCAACTTCGCGCGAATAGCGCGATTTATTCGCGTCATTCGCGTGCGGTGTGAACGCAGCATAAGCCTTTACTCCTTTTGAAGTAGGCTAGGGCTAGGCTGTGAAAAACACTACCCGTGTAATTTGTTTAGCTCTTGAATTTGATTCAGCAAGTGGACTTTGCTATAAGTTTTACTTTTCTGTGTTTTTTGCATTCTATGGTTCATACGTGATTCATACTGTCAATCAATTTTGGGGATTGGCAACCGCGTTTACTTACATGTGTGAGTCTCGAAATGTCACGGTCAAACAGTCGACGGGAGTCGAGCTTTTCCACCATCTCCGTCAAAAGTCTTTTCATTTCCAATGGAGTAGTATGGGAGCTACGTAGGCTACATTTCCGATAATAATAATTTTTTAAAAAGTTCCGATAATTTGCGTAAATTGATCCGTTTAAATATATTTGAACTTCTGCGGCTTGCACCATATGCGACCGGCCGACCGGATGTGATGTATTCTAATCAAAACAACTAGACCTATGTTCAGGAAGTTAGAATTACCTATATTTTTCTACTTTAACGTTATTCTGTAAGATGGCAGTTATTAATAATTATGGCAGAAATAATTATTTTATAATTAGTAAATCAATATATTGATTAGCTCTATAAAATGACAATGTTTTTATTTTTAGGTAGGCCGGTGTCATATGTTTTGTGTGGATATTCATTCATGCATTAGGCCTACATTCATTAAAATCATTCATTTTACCATGGTAAAAGGTAAAGGCCCATTCACACCAAGAACGATAACTATAATGATAAAGATATAGTTCTAAAACTCGTTCTTAATATTAAAGCCTTTGTTCTCCCAAAAATTTAAATTCACCCTCAAGTCATCCTATATGACATTCTTCTTTCAGACAAACACAATCAGGGTTATATTAAACTCCTGTCCTGGCTCTTCCAAGCTATTTAATGGCAGTGAATTGTTGCTTCGTTTTTGAAGTCCATAAAAGTGCATCCATCCATCATAAAACTGCTCCACACAGCTCTGGGGGTTGAGGCCTTCTGAAGCGAAGTTATACGTTTGTGTAAGAAATATATCAAACTTTATAAAGTAAATTATCTAGCTTCTGCCTGATCACCTTCCAAATTCAGCTAACGGAAAAACTGTTGTGCCTCGATCTTGCAGTTCAAAATGCTTATGATATGTCCGATGACTGACATTGTTATGCATTAAGCTTTTTCTGATCTGGTGGAAGCTAGATTTTTAACTTTATAAAGTTAAAATTTTTATTAAATTTGGTATTTTAATTTCACTTTCTTAGTGCATTAATACTGACTACAAGCCTGGTAAAAAAAAAATGTGGTCAATGGAGGAAAGCCTTGTTTAATAGGCCTAAGCGTGCGATGACACATGAAAACTATGAATTGCCCGGTTCCGTTTCTACAGGAGGGGATTTTTCGAGAATGAGTCCCTAAAATATCCTACATATGTGTGACTGTGAACGTAACCGAGTCTAATACAGGGCTGACAGTCGTATTCTGCTGCTGTGTGGATGTGGCCAGACTGTCATTGTGCATTAGTGCTGGTGGGGATGTTTCATCTATAACTTTATCTTTATGCATGAGTCATTTTAATTATTTTGCACAACTGATTTGTTCAGTGACACTGGTTCATTTAAATGCAATTTGTGTGTGTAGCCTAATTGTTGGAGGTTTTGTTTAACTATTTTCAGTGGTGGAGAAAAACGAAAAAGGGTATTTGGCAATAGTGTGCTTAAAGTTATTCTGTTAACTTTTGTTAGCCTAACTTTTATTGAAAAGAAAAAAATGGGCTGAATCTGAAATCATCCCCCAATTTTGAGGAAATGGTGGTGGTGGTGTTGTAATTTCAGATTCAGCCATGATGTGCTATTCATCACAGCTAAAATAAACTGAAATTAGCTCAATAAAAGTTTTAAATGAGACAGGCCTTATTGGGCTATACACACCTTGGTAAACATTGCATACTTTTCTTCAGGAATGATAACTAAGCTAATCAAGCTAATCATTGTCATGCACTTAAGTCTTAAAATCATTTATCTTTTCCTCTCACATAATCAAGTTACCCAACAAAATATGCCTGATGTCCCTTTTGGCTGGTAGATACATCATGATTCATGATGCTGGCAAAATGCTTCCAGTGACAGTCACAGAAAAATATCTATGTTGATAAAATACATTTTTGCAGTTTGCAACATATAAACCTGATTTTTTGGTTTTATTAAGGTAGATGTTTTAAAAGTACCCAGTTTGTTTTTGAACGGATCTTAAAAGTTGCCTATGTAAATGGGTGAATATTGTGCTGCATTTATTTGTGGAGACTCTTTCATGGTTCTGGCTATATTGTATACTGTAACGATTTACTGTAGAAGTTAAGCCAACTTAAGCATGCCACTTAACAACAATGCTCTTTATTCAACCTAAGCGCATCCTTTAATCTGTGATTTAGCATACATTTCTTTCCAGGCTGCGTTTGTGTTAGTCGTGGCCCCAGTATGTCCAAGCACATAGAGCTCTTGCACACCGAGCATGAGAGTATGTCAGCGGGTTCTCAGTCTAGGCATCTGCTGTTGGCTCTAAATATCCCCAAATAGCATATTTCTGCAGCTGTTAGTGGCACTCGTACAATATAGTGATGCTTTAGTCTTATACGGTACATTCCTGCTTCTAAATAGTGTCTTTTCAATACCACTTAGCCACTTTGACGCACAAACAACGCAACATGATTTTAAGGAGTATGTTGATGGTCTTTTAGCCCATGCCACGCAATTACAAAGGGCTGAAAATGACAGGGGAGAGAGTATGTGATCCGAGTCACGGCCAGTAAGTTTTTTTGTGGTTTACCCAAGTTCCAATTCAGACTCTTCTGACAGAATAAAAACGAGATGAAATATGGTTTTACTCAGTCAGCTTCAGCGTAACACAACATATGGTCCATTGTGTGTTCCACACCATACTGCTAGTGATCTGCTTTCTTCAATTCCAAACAGATATGAATTATTTGGCTTCAGCCTTCAGAAGCATCAAAAATTGCTGGATGGAAGTGTATATTGAATGTTAAGAACAGATCTTGTGCTCCTCATGCAAGAGCATTCACTCAGACTCAGGACATGTTTTACTCCACTGTGGACCATTGCTTCTGCTTGATATAAAGCTATTACTTTAGAAACTAGAAGCCTTGTAGAAGCAAAATATGAATTAAATGCAAAGGGCTATATTTTAAGAGCATTCCATAATGGCAAGTCAACTCAGTTCCTGTTCAATTCACTGTCAGGCTGACAAAATAAAAACATTTTTAATTAACATCTAATATAGCATCCGCCAGACAACTCCGCAAGTCACCACCTTTGTTTCATTTATGTCAACATCCTGACAGTTCAAAACCTTAAAACCAAAATGCCTGGGATAAATGTACAATAAACGTGGTCTTGCAGAAATAATAATTGTATTGCATCAGAAACCTAGTGCCTCTCAGAACCTTTGATGTGCCCTCACGTTAACGCATATGGAGGAAACTTCACCATTAGATATGTCCTCCAGTGCAACAGTGCCCTCTGCTGTTCACTGCTCAACATCTGCAGGGACTATCAAACCAGTGTCATCAATGACTAGTAATATAACTTCCAGACTTGAAGAGTCCGATTAAAATGATTTAACAAATCGCCCCAATCAACCCTTTAAACAACAGTGGTCTCCAATTTAAGAACGCAACCTGTCTTCATATGGTTATAATTCAACAACTATTTGCCAGGATTTTGTCCAAAGGAACAAAACATGATGGTCTACTAAGCACCGATTATTACGTTAAAAGCAACAACGGTACATATCATGATTTTGAATAAATAACTTTAATGAGAGTAAAGCAAAATGAAAAACACACACACACACAAAAAAAAAAGAAATCATAAAATCAACACAAAAAAGAACAGTACACTAGTTAAAAATTAAAACAGCAGTTGATTAAAACAGCATAATTTCGATGTAACCATGTAATGATTACTACAAACAAACAATCGATTTTGATGAAAGCTCACTCGCACCTTTAACTCAGTGAAGACGATCAAAAAAAGTGAAAAAGGATCATTTTACATAACACAGACCAACTATAAAGTGCATAATTGTAAAATTCAGAGGAAAAAACACTTCTGTGACCTTTCATAGTTATTATCTTTAAAAGTCAGATCATATATAATTGTTTGATTCCACAGTGATGGTACATCAAAAAACTACATTCTTTACCCAAAAAAACAAGGCAGTGGCTCCTATGGCAAACTTTGAAAGCCTTTGTTCATTTTTCATCAACTTCTGACCTCTAGTAACAAAAGGACAAAATGAACGCAACACTTCAAAAAATCCATAAAGCCACGATAACCCATTACCATGATGCATGAGTGACATCCCTAATGTACAAGGTGTTAGCTTAAGCCATTTGAACTGTAATATATAGAATATACAGTGAAAGACACCCTTCAGTGAACAATTAAAGCATATTTAAACATCTTTAAATATTATTTTTATGTGATTTACAATAGAAAACCACTGCCCTGCAGAGTTTGTACATTTTTGGATAATTTAGTACAGTTTTTTTTCCTTTTTTTTCTGTCATTCAGCATAAATCTGCATCTCAGGCCTGAGCTCTGTCTGGTGAAAACCTGCGTGGCCCACCGCTGTGGAATACAGTCTGTTACTATGAAGCGGCATGCAGCCATAGTTCGGGAAAACGCCAGAACTTGCCCGGCTGTTCTTAGGGACTTTGGGATGAATAGATACATAACTTTCAGAATAGTCAGATGGCACAAACATGCAACGAGTTCTTGTCCTACTTTGGGAAGAGAACGAAAGTCTAGGGTCCCGGTCCAGGGGAATTTTCGCTTGACTAGGTGGATGGCGAATTTTTACACTTTGCGATCTCTTTGACCTCTGAGGGTCCCTGCTCATTGCTCGCATGTAATGGTAGTCCTCTTTGGAGTTGCTGAGAGTCTTATACCTCTGCCTGTCTTGGTTGCGGTGTGTCACACCGAAGCTATTGCTGGACCCGGTGTGTTTGAAGTCAGGGCAGCTGTACTCCTTATGTAGGGTCAGGTTACGTGGCAGTGCTTGGGTCTCGAGTCTGTGTTGTGGATAGTTGTGCATTGATCGACTCGGCTTCATTATAAGAGCTGATTTAGATCCCTGCCCACTACCATGCCTGTCTGACTTCGAGGGCACGGGCATTTCAGGCTCAGAAAGTGGGTGCTCTGGGGAGTAATGGGACACCATGGTCACCCTGTACTTCCCATCAGCCCCTTCAGTTGAAATCAGCATCTCCTTCCCAGAGTTTGACCTGCTCCTTGTGTGCGTCGTTTCTTGGCACTGACGGTCGCCTCTGACAAGATGAGGCTGGGACACAACTGGACCCGATGACCTCTCCCTGGCTGCGTTTTCCTTCCTAATGGACTGACTAAAATGTCGATCAGATAAACCTGAATTAAAAGCCCCGTAGAGAGAAGGGTTCTTCATTCTTGGCTGGAGACCGACATCTCTGGTAATGAAATCGGACTCATTGTTCACCGGGAGGTTGCGTAGAGGCTTGTGGTAGTACTCTGTACTGCCCGTAACCGTTGATGAACGAGAAGGCAGTTTGCCAAGTGTGTAAGAGAGAGTGTATCCATGACTGTTCTCTCGGCACTGATTGTATCGAGCCTCTGAATAGGGGCTGTACCTATACCGAACCTTCCCATCTTCAAAGTAAGGCCGCACTTGCTGGATGTCCGATGCCGGTGGTTTTTGGTAAGGTTTCCTCTGGCTGCCTTGATGCTGGAGGAAGAAAAACTTGTCCTCTGGTGGAGTGTGCATTGAACGTACCCTGCGTATAGTGGGGTAGACGGAGGCTCCATCCAATGGTGGATACCTTGGTCCTCCATGTCTATAGAGGCCGACTGAGGAGTAGTCTTCCCGTTGACCTTTATATTTAATTGACTGGTGTAGGGATCGTGGTGCAAGGGTATTGCAGTAATTTCTTGAGAGAACTCTGGGGTGGGGATGTTCATCGTCCGGCTGATAATAAGGGGTGCTTTGCCCAGCTGGACTTGACCAGTGTTGGGAGTAAGCAGACCTTTGGTCTTTAGGTGTGTACTGATACACTACACTCGGTGGAGTGCTTGAGGCTTGTGGAAGAGCTTCGTGCACTGAAGCAGGTATGGCTGTTTCTGCCAATATGGCTCGGAAGTTGGCGGCATTAGCAGCCTGCTTGTTGTGCAGTGCATCGATGGCTGAAGGACTATCCAAGGAAGAAAATCTATCAGAATGAGTTGGCTGTAAACTTCCACCTACCTCCATCTCAACCTCAAGACTTGATCCACCTCCATCTGTACCAACTCCAACATGACGGATGTTATCTCTCATAGATGTCTGGCTCTTTGAAGCCGGCTGAATCTCTGGATCTCTGCGAGGAGAGAAACCCTGAGAGGGCACATGGGCGCCCTGGCCACCAGCTGGTGCATCGCCGCCATCAGAGAAGCTGAGTCCGCTCTCACTTCCATGGCAGGCGCAGGTGCTGCGTAGGCTGCCTGCATCGGTGTGGCTCTCAGTAGACATGGTGCTTGATGGATCTGGGAAAGTCCTGCTAGACACATACCGTTCCTCTCTATCAGAGGATGTCTGTAGAGGAGGAAACTGGAGAGTGAAGAGTGGGTTTTGATGATGAACTGGAGAAATAGGTGTGGGAGGTTCAGAGCTTCCACGTTTGCTGAGTCGAGTAGCCTGCTGGGCGGATTCTGCTAGCGCTAGGGCTAGCATACGGGCGGCACTTTTTACTGAAGGCTGGGGAGTTATGAGAGACACAGACCTCACCAAACCAGGCGTACATTCAAATGTCACTGCACCTAGAAGGAGAAAAACAAACCAACACTATTAAATAGAGGAACACAAGACAAAAATACAATTTGAAAGAAAGCCAGAAAGTTGGCATTCAACCATTCTCTTGCAAATATCCTATTCCAAATATTCCATTAGGTAAAATACTAGTGTTGCTACCATTGTTAGCTTTCTCTCCTCATTATTAATTGTCTTTATTCTATGGCAAGCCATTTTTACTTTTATTGATTCACAGGGTTTCAATTCTTGATATCAACAATTTAAATTTTCATTAGTTAAAATGCTAATTATTTATATCAGCAATTGAACAATTAGCATTTCTGACATCAAGAAGTGATCATTGATATCAAGTATCATTAATATCAAGAATTCAATTCCTGATATCAATATAATTTCAGATATCTAAAATTGCTTTCTTCCTAGTAAAAATCCCATTCACGATATCAGAAATTAACATTGTCACCAGTGGCAGTTGAATTATTGATAAAGAATATAAATCCTGTGAATGATTAAAAGTCAAAACGGCTTGCCATACTATTCCTTCAAGTTAAATGCTAGTCTTGCAAATATTATGTCTTTTTTTATTTTGCTAACATTCCCAAATGAAGGTATTCATACCCTTAAGCTAGTTCCAGGGGGTACTTAGATGTTTTTATTTTGCATCGTTAATCCAATAAATTAAAAAGTACTACTTATATTAGGGCTGTTAAAATATGTATTTATAAACTATTTAGTGTCGTAATTAACAGCTTATCACATTCAGTTACCGTTTTAGGGAAAGTAAACAAAATAAATAAGTGTTGGATTCAACCATTTCTGTAGATAAAGCTTGTAGCGGAACACATTTTTATATGGATAATTCGAGTATTTGGATGAATGTGAGGCTGCCACTGACCCGAATCTGCTCTCCTGTGCTCCTTGACATCTGCATATTTATTTTCCGTTTTGCAAAAACTTGCTGAACGCTGATGGCCTTCACCACCTCTTGCGGACACACTGGGCTTTTTCACAAGAGACATAATGTCAGAAGGACAGGACACAGTACTATTCTTTGCTACTGAGCTCTTTGCTGTGCCCTCTTGGCCAGTCTTAGAGGTTCCCACTTCCAGGTTAGTGGAGGCGGATGGCACTTCAGAGGGTTTGTGATTTGCATCTTCTGAGTGCAGTGGGATGAGATCAGGTGGCTGGGATGGACTTGTGACTTTGTCTGAAGGCTCAGAATCAATGCGGCTGCCTGCCGCCTTCTTGCGACTGCCTCTTTTCTTCCCTTCAGATACTGTGGGATCAACCAGCTGCGCGGACTGAAAGGCCAGCGGGTCTATGTCTAAGGAGGCTATGCTAATAAACTCAGCTTCTGCTGCCGGGTGGGGTGGAGATATAAGAGCTGGCACACAAGAGGAAGAGGAAACCGTGTCCTTTTTGTGGTATTTGAGACTGGACCGGGAGTCTCCAGTCAATCTGCTGTCCAGCAGCTCCTCATTAAAGGAGATTGACAAAGCATCACTGGTGGAGAGCGGTCTACGTGGACGATAGATATTTGATCCACCTGAGACAGAACAGAGATCAGCCTATGGATTAACATACAATAACAACCGTAACAAGCGGAAAGTCACAACTGTATTAAAGGTTCTGTACAGGGCCCTTTCTCCTAAACCACACCGCCAAAGACATGTCAGCAAACCCCGAAGACACATTAACAGAATGTGAGAGACAGATGTGATATCTCAGGAAGCATATTTCAGTGTTATGTGTTAGGCAAGAAAATATTTGACAAGTGGTATAAAAAAAGCTTAAAGCACCTTTAAATATGGAAATAGAAAAAAAGTGAAATAGGATTTTTACCCTCAAAGTTATGTGAAGAGGACAGAGATTCTTCACTTTTAGCAGATCTTAGTGTTCCAGTGTCACCTCTTCCGCCTGTAAAAATGAACCAGAGTTCAATGACTACATTTTTTTTATTTTTTACTATTATCCTGCTAAATACTTATGCTAATACTATGGTTAAAAAGTATGAGGCCAGTTAAAAAAAAACTTTCTTTGAAAGCCATTACTGTCAATTTAATCAAATGAATGCACCCCCCCCCCCCTTAAAAAAAGGTTGGTTTCCATAAAAAAAAAAAAAAAAAAATCTGAAGAATCATGTGACACTGAAGACTAGAGTAATAATGCTGAAAATTAATGCGTCATCAAAGGAATAACTGACTATTTAAAATAAATATATATTTAAAAATAAAAATAAAGGCACAGTATGGAAGTTTCGCCGCTAGAGGTCACCATTTCAAATCAAAGGCTTAGCGTGATGATGCTGTGAATGAGCGTGGAATCATGGGAGTTGTATTCTTGACTCTTCACCTCCACAGCCGATTGAAAGGAATCCGATGTACTCAGGCAGGATGTTCATGTTCACGAATGTTTTAAAGTATTATTAACGTTACGGTAGTATGAAGCGGGACATGTCGAGAGCCACGGGAGTGAAAGATAAAACTTTGCTCGCGGTGAATCAAGAAAACAAGTGATTCAAACAATAAGACTTACTGTGCTGCTCTATATAACCATGAGTAGTTTTCTGTTGATAAATGTATATCCAAACAGGTGCTCGCCTGTCTAATAAAATACGTACTATATTAAAGTGTCTTTGGTATTTTCATGGTTTCTACGGAAATCAAGGGGAGCGCGGATATGACGACATTGACAAACACCCGTCCATAACCCTGGTTAAAATAGCTGATTTCTCTGCATTTAAACATTGTTAGAAACATTTCAAGTACACATCAACAAAATATATAACATTGTTCTAGTGGTTTTTAGATATTTGAATCTTAAAACTTACATACCGTGCCTTTACTTGAAACAATATTTCAAAATATTACAGTTTCACTGTATTTTTAATAAAAACAAAAGCCATGGTAAGGATGAGAAATTCCAGTAACGCAATTTTAAGGTTCAGTTATTAACTATTAACTAGTTGCTTATTAGCATGCATATTATTTGGATATTGGCTGTTTATTAGCACTTATAAAGCACATATTAATGCCTTATTCTGCATGACCTTATTTTACATACCTTAATCCTACCCAATACCTAAATGCTACAAAAACTACCTTACTAACTATTATTAAGCAGTAAATTAAAAGTATATTGAGGCAAAAGTCGTATTTAATAGTGAATATGTGTTCCCCATTCTAAAGTGTTACGGAAATTTCTTTTAAAAACACGTGACAGGGATGACTAAAAATGCCCTCTAGGTTAGGCAGCTCACTAGGATTTGGAACAGGTTGATATAAAGTTTTTAAAAAATGTCAAAGCTGCACCTGGAAGGGGTGTGGTTTTCATCTCATTAGGCTCACTGGGATGCCTGTGCAGTTTGGGTTTGGCAGTAGTAGAGGACTTTCCCATATTAAAGAAGGAAAGCCAGTTTCCCACGGGAGACTTCTTTGCCTTGGTTGAGCCCTTCTTCCTACATTTACCAGCAACAATTTCCAGTTACTACTCCACATACTCTGCATTTTTACTCAATGATAAATACTACAAGACTAGAACCGACAGACCTTTCAGAAGGGAAGTCTATGACGGTGTGGAACTTGCCCTGCAGGGCAGCAGGCCCCTCACCCACATCGATGTACTTGCTGTCGGGAGACACGGGAGAGATGAGCTGGGCTTGAGTCCGGGCTTGGGCTTCCTCCAGAGAAAGCAGCTTGGTGGATGGAGAGCTCACCATTAGTGTCTTGGGTCGAGCTAAAGTGGTGTGTCCTGCGGATTCAGGTTAGAGTTATGAGCTCATTTAATATCCTCATTAGTAGAGTCTCATCTAAAAATCAATTCTGGTGGGAGGAGAATTGCCGAGGCTCATTTCTCACCTGTGCTGTGGCGGATCAGAGTGTTGAGTTTGGAACTGAACAGAACATCGACGTGATTAAGGATGAACTCCACAACAACTGACTGAACGCGTACTTCCATGAAAGCAGAGGTACCGCTGAAACACGCTGACTCGATCTGTTTAGACCTGTGCGGAACATTTGAGGGACGGTGAATTTTTTGGACACAAGTAACATCTTCACAGACACATTTACCCAAAAGCACTGCTGAAGTCACCTGAGAAGATTTGGAGCCCAGACAATTGCAAGGTTTTTGCAGTGCATGTTGGTGACGGCACTGTATGTTCCCATACGGGATAAATGTCTCATGAGAAACTCGAGAGTCCTGGAAACGAGGCACAAGAACAAAGATGTCCATTAATATCCTTATGGGATAGTTCACATTAAAAGTGGCATCTTTTATTCTTCCTCAAGTCAATTATTATTATTTTTTTACAGAACAAAGATATTTTAAGAACGTTTTCGTCTACTGGTTCCCACTCACTTTCATTTAAAGGGTTAGTTCACCCAAAAATGAAATTGATGTCATTAATGACTCACCCTAATGTCGTTCCACACCCGTAAGACATCCGTTCATCATCGGGACACAGTTTAAGATATTTTATATTTAGTCCGAGAGCGTATGCAAGTGTATGCACACTGTACTGTCCATGTCCAGAAAGGGAATAAAAACATCATCAAAGTAGTCCATATGTGACATCAGTTAATTAATTAGAATATCTTGAGGCATCGAAAATACATTTTAGTTCAAAATGATCAAAAAATACGACTTTATTCAGCATTGTCTTCCGTGGTTGTATTTAATCCTCAAATAAAAATTCAAACGGTTATGAATCAGCGTATTGATTCATGATTCGGATCGTATGTCAAACTGCTGATATCACGTGACATTGGCGATCCGAATCATGAATCAATACGCTGATTCATAACTGTTTGAATCTTTATTTGAGCTTTGAAAACAACCACGGAAGACAATGCTGAATAAAGTCGTAGTTTTTGATCATTTTGGACCAAAATGTATTTTCGATGCCTCAAAAGATTCTAATTAATTAACTGATGTCACATATGGACTACTTTGATGATGTTTTTATTCCCTTTCTGGACATGGACAGTATAGTGTGTATACACTTGCATACGCTCTCGGACTATATATAAAATATCTTAAACTGTGTTCTGAAGATGAACAGAGGACTTACGGGTGTGGAACGACATTAGGGTGAGTCATTAATGACATCAATTTCATTTTTGAGGGAACTAACCCTTTAAACACCTTCTTCAAAAGATCTTATTGTGTTACACAGAAAAAAAGTCATAAAGGTTTGGAATGACATGAAGATGACTTAATATTGGGGTGAAATCCCTTTAAATTGAAACACGGATGCAATTCTTTACTTTTTATTATTATGCATCACATATTTACACATCACATATTTTAAGCATTTAATAATCATCTGATGAAGAGAAAACTGCACTTCTGTTTCTCATCAGCAGAGGATGCTGTGCGCTCTTCTAACCTGTAGTGTGGTGGAGGCAGCTGCTGTATGACGTCATGGACTTTGACCAGCCTCTCCTCATCAGAAGCTGCTGATACAGCGTCCTGGAAAAATATGCCAAAACATCACCCCTGTGCTCCAATACTGGAACTACACAAAAAAGCATCAATGTATCGGTGTAGTTTGAAGCTTACAGAAAATTTCTCATATAGCTGATAGGTCAGCAGTGGGTTGGGAAGCTCCCGGAAGTAAAGTTTGCACAGCGATCCCACCGAATGAATGTCCTGGACGTAGCTGTCCTTCGTGAGATCTGGAACATGCTCCGAGTCAAACTCGTGCCTGCAGACACAGGAAGTTGATGCATTTTCTTTTAGATATATATTTTTTAACTGTACTGAACTTTCTGTTCACCCAAGAATCCTA
Source organism: Pseudorasbora parva (assembly GCF_024679245.1). Classification (NCBI taxonomy): domain Eukaryota; kingdom Metazoa; phylum Chordata; class Actinopteri; order Cypriniformes; family Gobionidae; genus Pseudorasbora; species Pseudorasbora parva. Next base: position 38,591,702 of record NC_090179.1, read on the forward strand.
AATAAAAAAGTATCATGGTTTCCATTAAAATATTAGGCAGCAAAACTGTTTAACTGTTTACAATGATACCATTTTTACTGTATTTTGGTCAAATAAATGAAGGCTTGGTGGGCATAAAAGACTTAAAATCTTACCAACCCCATACTTTTGAATGGTAGCGTATATATACACTCAGAGATGGCATAATACATGGAAATGTATTTTAAATAAAAAATACCTCAGTTAAAAAGTCTCAAAATAAAATACCAAATAATGTGTGGAAAAATACAGTATTTTGTATTTTGAAAATACACAAAAATTCAGGTGAATTTGACCATTCAGTGTTAGGCTAAAATCTATCTGGACCTATTCTGAATGTAAAGAACTTTTTGGTGAATACAACTGCTTAGAAACTTTTGTTTTCATTTCAGCTAACACCAATTTCTCAAAAAGTCTGGGTTTAAGGTGTCATCTGTGTACCATTTCTTTACTTATGTCTGAGCAGGTTACACTGCAGCTTATTTTGTTTTCGTTTGGGGGATTTTGTTTCCAAAGATGAACAAAGGTTAAGGTTTTGGAGGGACATGAGAGTGAGCAATTAATGACAGAATTTTCATTTTTGGGTGAACTAACCCTTTAACTAATGAAAGCAATTATTCAAGATAAATAAACAGTCAATAGTAAAATAAGAACAAAGAAACAAATGACAAGTTATAGGACAATTAAAAACAACAGCAAGATACAAATTAAATAAATAAAGAGAGCCAAGTAAGAAATGCAATAAAGTAATCAAATGTGAAATTAAACACTGCAGAGTCTTCACTGTACTTATTTATTTATTCAGTCAAGGGTGGTTTTGAAATGTTTGCGTGTATTTGACCATTTAGCCATGCAAAAAAAGCTTTTATGGGAGATTGTACTTTTAATAACTCCATTCATCTGTTTCTTTATCGCTATCATGACAATAACTCCTACCCACAAACTGCATACTGCGATATATAAACAATTTTAAAAATGGTTCATTATGATTGGTCAATGTTTTATTGCCAATTTATTCACACAGCGGTTCTGAGCGTCACTACACAACACCCACTCTCACAACATAAACATATGTTTGTTCTCAATTGATATTGTTCATTGAGGCTTACTGTATTATTGTGATGGAGAGACAGAATGTATTACCTTCATTCAGATATGGTAATTTTCCATCAGGTCAGCCCAATGTTCATGTCTACAGCGATATCCTGTCGTTTTAACAGTTAAGGGATTTTCCTGTGTCCTGATACTGACAGCGCTAGTTAAAGCATTTGTCAGTTGTGTCTTGTTCACAAAATGTTTCAGTCCTTTCAATATAAAAATCTTCGCTACTGACTGACTCACTCATTAAGACGGTCTTTGACGCCATCTAATGGCATAATAATGTAACTTCTGTTGCTATTCACAATCAGGAACTATTTTTTTCAGTGGAAGGTAGCATTTTAGTGATTTTACTTCATGAAAGTTACATTGATACATTGATTTTTGGCTTTAATATTTGTATTGTGTAGTAACTGTTTTATAAAAGCAATAAGTTACTCAAGGCTAGAGCTGGCACACTCTTGTATGTTATTTTTACATAAAGAGTGCATCTATTTAACTTTTTCTATATCATCACCACAATATAGTATATCATCATATCACCCAGTTCTAGCAAACAGTAATGCTTAAACATAATTGACTAGCAGGTTGATAAAACCAACAACCAATTCAAGTCATAATGTCATTTTTTCACCGCTAGAGGTCACTTATTCAAAACAAAGACATAGCTTGAAGACGCCTTGATTTTCACAGCACTTTTATTATGCCACAGACGACCATACACAGCGTTGTTTTATCGTATTACATACATTTGAGTGTGTTGAGTTGTTATAATGGTACTCTGAGCGTTCGCTCAGCGGCGACTATGAGACACTTGTTCACACCGCAGTGAGCTAGAGGGATATTAGTCATGGTAAAACATGGTACTCGCGGTAAATCAAGAAAACCAGATTTAAACAAAAGACTAACCGTGTTGAGCTGTATAACAATGATTATTATTCTGTCGATAAATGTATCCAAACAGTTGCTCACCTGTCTAATAAAACAAAGCTTATTTGGTGTTCTCATGCTTTCTACATGAAATCGGGGGAAACGCGGATATGATGTCATTAACAGGCGATGCACGGACACAGTCTGTGTCCTGGTTTAAATTGCTTATTGATCTGGATTTAAAATCTCTTGGAAACATTTGGGATAATGCAAGTACTCAAGTTAACAAAATATATAACACTGTTCTAGTTGTTTTTGAATACTTTAATCCAAACATCTTACATATTTTTCCTTTAACTATGAAGACTGACTGGCTAACACCATTTTCCCCTTGCCAGTTGCTTTTTTATTTCTTCATGTCATCTGAAGGCACAAAGTATTTTATGTTTTTTGAAAATACAAAAATACTTAAATGTATTTAAATACAAATTGCATAGGTTTTTGTGTGTGTGTGTGTGTGTGTGTGTGTGTGTGTGTGTGTGTGTTTGTGTGTGTTTTAAAGGCTTTAAAATACAACATATTACGGTATGTATCTGAAATACTGCCAATCCCTTTATATACTGTTCACATTTTTATATACAACTGAAAAATGACAACATTTTCTATGCATTTTTGAACCATAAACCTCACCTCAGTTTCTGAATGTTAGAAGAAATTCCAGACAAGCGGTAAATTCCATCCACGACTCCATGTCTCTCAATGAACTCAGTGCAGCTTCTGATGACCTGTGGAACTGTTGGACACACATGAAATCTGCAATTTTAATACATCTACACAAAATGACCTATTAGATGCAATATGCAAATGTCTCTCTGCTCATACCATCATGGCCTGAGTTGAGCAAATGTTCTCCAAGGTCACAGCCGAACACCCTCTCTTTCAGGATACCTCGCTGTTTCAGCTTCTGCTTGGTGGGACGCGACTTCATGAATGTGCGCAGAAATGTGATCAGCTTGCCATGCTTCTTAGACACTACAGAAAACGAAAATAACAAAGCTTTCAAATCAATGTTACCAGCTAGTAACACCTCTAAATATTCATTTGAAATTGTATTAATAACAATACACCTATGAGAAAGAGGCTTTATTCTGCCTTCAAAATTGATGGTATATATAATTTATAATGCGTTACATTATTTTTATTTAATTATCCTGATCAGCTGATGAGTGTCATATCTCTAAAAGAAGAAATGTAGGGTGTTACACTTATCTTCATTTTACAATATTCTGGGCAAAAAGTGTGTACCTGGTTTGGCCAATGAGCTGGTCACGTTTGAAGGGATTTTCTCACTAATTAGTTCCACACATTCAGATGGAAAGAATCCCACCTGTGAATGGAAAGGAAACGATGAACGCTGTGAATCCAAAACTATTATAATTACCCTATTAAACAGTCTGAATCCCTTAAAGACACAGCTGTGAACAAATCTGTGAATCCCTCAGTATATAAAATTTACAATCTTGCTGTAGCATAATGAATACATTATCTATCACCCTGTGTATCACTAGAAATTACTTTACAACACGTTTATCACCACCAGGAGTTGATATTGTGACTCAGATGTGACCAATAAAACTGCAAAAACTTCTCAAATGTATAGTAAACATAATTCTAAAGTGATGACAGTTTTCAAACAAATAAGGGATTTTTAATGGAATTACACATGCAGTGGAATAAACTGCAGTGCCATGACATAAGGGAAATATATGGTGACTTTATTTTGAAGAATATTGCAATATAAAACATCTGTTTTTGTTTTTAGAGAACTTAAAGAAAGTAAATAAAGGAAAAAGTTAAATAAAGTTAAATAAAATAAAGTAGAGTAGAGCAGAGTAAAATAAAGTAGAGCAGAGTAACGTAAAGCAAAGTAATTTAATGTAAAGTAAGTAAAATCTATTAAAATAAAGTGAAACAAAGTAAAATAAAAAGTAAAAATGTAAAGAAAAATAAAGTTAAAGAAAGTAAAGACAAATCTATTAAAAACAAGTAAAACAAAGTAAAATAACAAAGCAAAAACAAAATAAGGTTGAACAAAGTAAAGTAAAGTAAAAGTAAAACAATGCAGCATTCTACACCCACTTGAAAACCATGTTTGCCCCTCCACCAGCCAGTGTCTTCTTTAGGAGGCATATCAATTACTGATACTATGTCTCCAACCTTTGAAAGAGAAATTACGCTTCAGTTACTAATACTCCAAAAAATACTATAAACCAAATCTATATATAACAATACTAATACCTCAAAAGAAAGCTCATCTGCTGCTTGGGCGATGTAACGTTTTATGACATGGGCCGCAGCTACAGCGGGAACATTAATAGATGATTCATCGTGAACCAGCAGGTGGTTCCCTTTGTTATCAATCTAAGAGTGAAGAAAGACGCATAAAACATGAGCACATGCTGATATAATCCGTAACCAATAAAACATCACCTTATGTAGTGATTTCATATTCCCTTTTACGATGGATGACCTGAAAGGTGCAATGTCAGTGTGGAAAATACACAAGACGCTGGGAAAGAGCAAGCAAACAGCTCATGCGACGGAGAACGCTGAGACAAGTTGAGTCAGGCTTCTCCTATCCCTGTAAATGACTAACTACATATAAAAAAGTGGGTGTGAACTGTTGTATTATACACAAAGGTCTGAAGTCTATACTAAAGTGGGATTGTGTTTCATTACACATCGTGAGAAATATCCTGTTGCTAAAGCAAAGGTGTGAAAACTCTTTTGTTGCACTGCAGAAAATGCTTTTCTTACTTAGTAATTTTGATTTGTTTTTTAGTCAAAATATTAAAAAATTCTTACATTAAGAAACATTTACTAGACAAGTAAAAATGGTCTTATTTTGGAAAAAAGTAATTTAAAATTAAGAGAGTTTTTGTTTAAAATAAGCTAAATAATCTGCCAAAAGAGTAAGATAAATAATCTTGTTTTCTGTTTGAATTTTCTCACCCCATTGGCAGATTATTTAGCTTATTTTAAGCAAAAACTCTCTTAATTTTGAGTTCTTTTTTCCCAAAACAAGACAAATATTTTTGCTTGTCTAGTAAATACTTCTTTTAGGAATTTTTTGATATTTTGAATAGGAACAAGACAAAAATACAAAGTAAGAAGAGCAATTTTTGCAGTGTGAATACAGTATGGTCAAATGGCATCTGTATTTTAAGAGGCAGGATTTGGGCAGGCAGCCACAGAAAGCCTTCAGGTGTAGTGTATAGCTTAACAGGCAGGAGTGACATTTATACCTCCATCCATGTGAGTGCTGGCCCGCAGTTGATCTTGTTATCAGCGATGGCTGAGAGACGGGAAATGTACGCAGTAATCATCTGAGAAAGTGTCTAGGGAGGAAAAAAACAGACCCAGAGAACGGATAATAAACAAAGAGACAAGTTTCAACACTCTCATTGTGGTCCCTTTGAGATATAATCCATTGATCTAACACAATAACTGTTCCAAACCAGACAGGCCTTGTTGTCTGCCATCTATATTGTGGCTTCTAATAGAGCATTCTAACTCAACTGAGCCTCAAACGTCTAAATTGACACATGCGGCATGGGCAGCAACAATATGTGATGCATAAATAGAGCTTTGCACAGGAAGTAAGCATAGTGAGTTTGACGTGTGTGCAACAGGTGAGCTCTGAAAGTAACCTAAAACTCCCATTCATTTGGTCTGAAGGTGAACTGTTTTTTACAACTAAATTTTAAACCTTTAAAGACATGCCTGCTGTGAGCTATACAGTTGTTAAAGTTAGAGTTAAAGATTATTATTTCACTTTTAAATAAACGTTTGCTGATAATTTACTCACCCCCATGTCTTTCTTTCTTCAGTCAAAAAGAAATGAAGGTTTTTAATGAAAAATTTCCAGGATATTTCTCCATATGATGGACTTTAATGGGCACCAAACGATTCAAGGTCCAAATGAGTTTCAGTGCAGATTTAGAGGGCTTTAAAAGATACCAGACGATGAATAAGGGTCTTATCCAGCGAAACGATTAGCAATTAAAACAAAAACAAAAGTTAACGTTTTATAAGCACAAATGCTCGCCTTGCTCTGTTCTGTGATGCGTTCGTGACGTCACGTAATATGCAATTACATTGAAAAGGTCACGCTTGACGTAGGTGGAAGTACCGAATCAGTGTTTACGTCCTCGACGTCACGAACGCATCCTTTTTTCCAAAGGACTGATCGTTTCGCAAGATAAGACCCTAATTCATCGTCTGGTATCGTTTAAAGGGATACTTCAATGCTTTTTCATATTAAACTGTTATTCCCTTAACTAAAACGAGTGATACATACCTCTCTCTTCTAAGTGTGTGCACTTAATCTCTCTGACGCGTGGTGATGATCTGATAGCATTTAGCTTAGCCCACTAAGCCCAGTTCATTCACTATGGTACCAAACAGAGATCAAGTTAGAAGAGACCAAACACCTCCACGTTTTCCCTTTTTAAATACAGTTACACGAATAGTTGAACGATCAAGTATGGTGACATAAAATAAAACGTGGTGCTTTCCTAAGCTGAAACATCCTCCCTCACATCTCCCCCTCCCCCCTATTGACAGAAATGAGAGAGGGAGGGGAGATGTGAGGGAGGATGTTTCAGACGGGACTTTCCGAGTCGAAGTACTCTCAGAAGTGATATTCCGCCATACATTATAGTTCTCCTTTTTAATCCGTTTAGGAAAGCACCACGTTTTATTTCAGGTCACCATACTTGATCGTTCAACTATTCGTGTAACTGTATTTAAATAGGGAAAACGTTGAGGTGTTCGGTCGCTTCTAACTTGATCTCTGTTTGGTACCATAGTGAATGAACTGGGCTTAGTGGGCTAAGCTAAATGCTAACAGATCGTCATCGCGCATCAGAGAGATTAAGTGCACACACTCAGACGAGAGAGGTATGTGTCAACTCGTCTTAGTTAAGGGAATAACAGTTTAATATGAAAAAGCGGTGAAGTAACCCTTCAAGCTGCACTGAAACTGTCATTTGGACCTGGAACCGTTTGGTGCCCATTGAAGTCCAAGACAAGGACATCTTGGATGACATGGGGGTGAGTAAATTATCAGCAAAATGTTATTTAAAAGTGAACTAAATTGGTGGAATAAATTGGTGGAAAACATGACAGTTTAAATCAATTGTATATGCGTTTGTTTTGTTTTAGTATTTTTTAACTTATTTTTTAAATAGCGTATAAGACAACACCCCATTTTCAAAATGAAAAAAATAAATGAACTCTTATAAAATATATTTTATATTTCATATTTAAAAAATTGTATCGAAAGTATGGTAAATACTGGTAAAATGTACAAATGTTCACATAAAACAAAACAAAAAACAAAAAAACAAAAAAAAATCTAAATAACCTGTAGCCCATGTGAATTATATAACAATTAGGCTATCCATCTCATAGTGTAAACCATGTAGCCTAGCAAAATTTCTTTAACAGTAGAAGTGAAACCTTACTGTAGTTTTAATTCGGGATACCATCTTATGTTTTAAAAATCATGTACAATGGAAGTTTGGTCCTGTCAGCGAGGCACGCAAACATGACAGTCATTTGCGGTAGGCTGTTCCTTGACTGTTAGCGTGTCTTTTCGCGCTCATGATCTTCTAAAATTACACTCTGACACGCCATTTTTCTTGGCACACTCATTTTATGTGTATTTGGTGCCACCTATTATTGCGTGTGTATTATTGACGTAAAAGTCTAGACCAGAAAGTTAATGTCTAGATCAGATCAACCCATTTGTTAAATATTTTTTATTTGTCTTAAATTAGGAACAATATGGTAGTCGCGTTCATTACCTACATTACCCAATATTCTGCAGAGAAATCTCCACCAATCAGAGAACTAAAACAAGCAAATCATGCCAAAAGAACACTTTAGCATCTGTCCAATCCTTTGAATCTCTGTGAATGACGTAATCAAGTCACGCTTATACTACTTAAATATTTGAAGACATGTAGTATAAACGAAATGTATGCAAAACGAAAACACATACTTTTGGTTTACAGTTGGCATGAAACGGAATTTGCGATAGTCTTTTCTTCCCAATTTGTGACGGATATCTGAGTGAAACAGCTTATCAAACAAGAACAAATGCATGCTGGGATTTTGTCCACTAGAATTGATTGGATGGTTGAATAGTTGTGGTTTGTGATGCCATGTGACTGATAGGTTATCCCGCCCTTGCATCATTAAACACTTTAAGTTTATATTAAAAATATTTCCTGAACCAATTCCAAAAAAGTGGATGGGAATGATTCCAATCTATTGAGTAATTAGACCATTTTTAATCAATAATTCTCAATATTGAATGGATTACATTAACGTTGGCTGCATCCGAAAACCTAGGCTGCTGACTCGTTGCCTCGCTGCCTCATCAGACAATGACTTGTAAGGCAGCGTTTTGTGCATGAAGGCATCTCATGAAACTAATTTCAGACAGATTTCTAAGGCAGTGTATCAGTTTAATGATCTACAGCAAAACAGAGAGAGCTTTGGTGAGGACTTAAAAAACATATTCAATTACTACAGTATTGATTTCTCGCTAGAAATGACATCAGAAGTGTAATATGTTGGTAAAAATCGTACATTTACACACAAACTGACCCGCAAACGCAACTTCTGGATGCCATCTTTTTCCCCTAGTTTAACTGAACCATGAATGGAAAGCACAGGATTGTGGGATATCAAAGGCAGCGAAGGACACATGTATGCTGCCTTCAAAAATCGATCAGATGAAGGTATCTCAGGAGACGGGAAGTGAAGCAAACATTAGATTCGGACGCAGCTTGATGCCTTCCTGCCTTCAAATGTGTCCTCCGAAGGCAGCATTTTCCAGGTTTCGGACGCAGCCGTTATGTCACATGCAGGGCCGCATTAAGACTATAAGGGGCCCCTGGGCTTTTACCTCTCGAGGGGCCCTTCATCCATTGGACCTGCTTAACTAATCGTTAAAAGTTATGGTCCCACCCCTTTTACCCCACCAGGTGGCAACAAGTGACTGTTAAAAATGCATTTGTCATTGAATCATTCTCAATTTTATTCACTCTTTTTAATCACAAAGCCTTTTATTTTATGGGAATAAATGGTATTTAAAAACATCCAAATGTATAGGTCTGTTATATTAAATACACAAATATAAGTGAAAAAAGTGCATTTCCATAAGGTACTTAAAGACACCATTGAATAGGAACTAAAATGTGCTTTTAATATCATTATTATTATTATTTTTAAATACAGAGATAGTATGTTAAAAACACATTTTAGTTCATATTCATGGCGTCTCAAAATGTTCTTAAGATTATAGAAAATGTGTATGATTTTCTGTTTTGCGCACTACTTTTATATTACGAGATATTGCTGTCTCACAGTGGCGGAGCCAGGATTTTTTTTTAGGGGTGGCCGGACAGGGGCCAGCAACCATTCTGCGGTGGCACAGAAATCTTTGTTATATCAACATAAAAATTAGTTTGACTATTATATACTGGACTGTTTTAGTGCATACAAAACAAATGAATACAGTTAATTTGTACTTGATTGTAATTGAGATAGTATAGTGAATTAGATCATGGAATATTGAGTGAATTTGACAATTTTTTTTCTTGTTATTCCCCATCTCCAGGCAAGGGGCTTATATTATAGCTAAAGTTTAACTTGCTCAGTCAGCCTAAATTATTCAATCTTCTTTGAATTTTATATAATCAATTAACTCTTCAACAGTTGTGAGTTAGTCTGTAAGGACTGTTTCTAAACCTTGCAATTGAGAAAGTAAAGACTGAATGTTAGTAAAGACTTTCTATATTAGTTGTCAAAATAAATAATTGCAACAGTTCTGTCAAAAATTAAACTCAGTAAAATAAAAAAGGGTGTTCTCTTGAATCCTTATGCAAGAATATGAATTTATTTAAATTATACAATAAGGACAGAAGTCAACATTTTATTTGATGCATTTAATTATTATCCATTGTTGTTTGTATAGGCTACTTTACAAGTTAAAGCAAAATAAGCGCCTATATTTCAGTATGCACAGTGCTCAAATTTTTTGTGCATTGAAAAAAAATCATATTATCAACGTATGCCTTAGGCTATATTGCTATTACATGGCAGAATATTTTAGTTTTATTATAGTTTGCAGTTTTGATTACTGATGAAACGATTTTGCATGTAGGTAGTTTCTTTTGCTTTATTTGAAGTGATATACAGCGCGGCTGAGCGCGCCACATTTCCGCGTGATATTCAAGAGTGCGCTTCTCTCGGAATCTAACAGAAGTGTCACCAGTTTTCACATACGTCTTTTGAGGGAACATAATTTTACCGGTGAGGGTTCATGATTATTGCGGATTATTGAGCGGAGTCACACCGGTCTGCTTCGCTCATTACAGGCTCGACCTTTCTCATCAGAACACTCACGTATTGACAAATGGTCGGGTTTAAATCGGGCTCGTAATTACATATTATGTGTCGGGCAGGGCCGGGCCCGGACAAAATAAGGGGCTCGGTAGGGTCGGGCTTGATTTTTTTGAGCTCTAAGCTCTAACTGTGACTGATAATTCCAGGGTTTATTGAGTGAGAGGGTTTGACTGACATTTCTCGAGCAGGATTTGCAAAGCCCGCATGTGCATTCAACGCGATAAAGCGTAATTTTAAAGGGACAGCCAACATATTATAAAATCCGGTTACAATATTTTCCGGCATCATCGGGGCCCTCCCCCAGCCCGGGGCCCTGGGCTTAAGCCCAGGTAAGCCCGTGCATTAATGCGGCCCAGGTCACATGCCTTGTGTGCAGATGTGGGTTTTGTCAGTATGGCCATTTGTGCTTCTGTCATTGTCTGATCCCTCCCCCCTTGTTATCTAATTGGTGTTTGATTTCTCCCACCTGTGTTCCCTCGGTCCCTGCCTCATTTGTTCCCTTTTATAAGCTACTGGTGTTTGTCAGTCTTGGTCAGATCGTTGTATTGCCTATGTCTCCCGTTTCACCGTGATTACTTTTGGTATGTTTGAGTCTTTGGTTTATGTTTTATGATTATGTGTTTTTCCCCCTCATGGGTTTTTGTTTTGTATTTATGTTTTATTTTTTGTTAATAAATCTTCATTTATCTGCACTTGAGTCCTTGCACTTTTTTCCCTTTTTTTTCCCCTGACACGTAACCATTTTCGTCCAACATTTAGAATTTTCACTACACTTGATGCAATGCATTCTGGGATTGTCTTCACAATGGATACATGCAGACAGTTTACTGCAGCTATAAATGTGAGTTGAACCTACCTCGGCTTTGTCCTTCAGGCTGTCTATTCGGGGCAGTTCAGGAAGCCGAGAGAACCTTCTATCATAGATACAGAGGTGGAGGTGCTTGTCAAGAACACGAAACTCTTCATACGAACGCCTCACTGACCACTTACGACCCTGAGACACACGAGCAGAAATGAGAGGAAATAAAGAAACCACAATAAGACGACCTTTAAATCCCCTTGAGAAATCATTCAAACTGGATGATGATCAAACAAAAGTGGTTTTCAAAAATATTTTCAAAAATAATAACAATAAAGTCATAATTATGGTATACAGCATATTTTCAACTTTTTTTTTTTGCAAGAAAGTAATACTTTTATTATAACACATTAAACACATTAAAATTTGTCAAAAGGGACAGGATGTTTATAATGTTACAAAACATTCCAAATAAATGCTTGTCTTTTGAACTTTCTATTCGTCTAAGAAATCAGAAAAAAAAATGATCATGGTTTCCACAAAAATATGAAGAAGCACAACTGTTTTTAACATGGATAATAATAAGAAATGTTGGTAACACTTTATATGAAACCCATGTTTATAATGAATTATAGCCCATTTATACTTATTTATAAGTATTACTAGTCTATAAATATATTTATAAAGAGTCATTTAGACCTATACTATACTTAAATTATCAAATATAAAATAGTCCCATGCAGAGACACTCGTTTGTTGTACCAAGTTATCAGTTGTTTTTAATGGCTAATGTTTGCATGAGAGGTCATGAATGGTAGTTTTGATTTGTTAAATTCTATATCTCCTCAGCCATATGTATGGTATTGCTTATAGCAGTTTTAAATTATACTTTAAGAAATAGTGTTTTGCTAAAATGTGTCTTAAAATGTAAAATTGAGCACATCTTCATGATTCCTTAACATTTGCTTTAGGAAAACTGCACACTATGTTTTCACTTTACTTCATCAATGATGCATTTATAAAGGTTACTAACTATTATGACTCACAATAAGATTTGACAGAAATAAAACTGAATCACTTAAAAGTCAATGTAACTATAATATAATAACTTTATAGCTATGCATTCTGCATCTTTTGCATAATTTGTGGAACCATCCAACTGACTAATTAACATAAATCAGCATATCATCCAGGTGGATGCTGCACATTGGTGGTGGGTTGAGGAGATTCCCTCCTTCAATGTAAAGCGCTTTGAGTGCCTTGAAAAGCGCTATATAAATCGAACACATTATTATTATTATTAGTATTATGGATTATGAGCATGCGCATTGAAAAAGCAAATGTATGACTTAAAAATGTAATAATTTATCATGTAATTAGTAAAGAATAGTAATTATAAAAAATAATACAATCAATGTAACTATAAATTCTTCAAATGTTGTATATGAGTCTTTATAAATATATTTATAGAATAGTAAAACTCACTTGGGGTGAAGCTGGAATTTTTTACGAGCACGGGCTTAATAGAAAGTGTTACAGAAATGTTTTTGTATCACCAAATCAGAATACTGAATGATTTCTGAAGGATCACGTGTCTGTGGTTTGTAGACTTCATACAGATGTAAAAGAATAAGATTTGCTCCAGCGGTTCAGAAACAGTAGAGCGGGACTCTTCTAAATCCTTTCAGCTCTCACACCCACCAGCACAAAAACGGGCTCTGAATTCATATTTTTAGAAGTTCTGTAGACGAGTATAAAACCCTCCCAGAGCAAAAAACATCCCCCATTGTCTCGGTATAGGAAAGAAATGCAAGTCCAAGAGTATTTACATTTACAGCTTTGTCTTCATCTTGGCCTCTTTGAAAATCCTGTCTTTTTCTAAATCCGGACGCATTCCATGAAAGAGATAAATTGCTGTGTAAACTGCATGTGGTTGGACTGCCTGTTTGATCTGGAGCTCTTAAAAGATATTTTTATAACTTCACCATTTTTCTGAGCATGGCAGCGGGCTTAGCTTTTGCTCTGTTGCCATAACAAATCAGTGAAACTGGGATGATATTTTCTTTTCTCTGTCAAACTGTAATGGCTACAGAGGTTCTAGTTTTTCCCTGAGAAACAAGCTTACCTGGCAACATATCTGGACAAGATAAACTAAATCCTTTGAGTCCAGGCCATTGTGTGTGAGGTCATTCTGATCCTCAGGTAAAGACAACTGTGGAGAGAGAGACACAGAGAGAGATTCTCTATGTAATTATTCCTTAATACTACTATTACAATATACTCATAAAAAAATAAACAGTGTACAGTCAAAAGGAGATTATTAAAAGAACATACTACAAAATTAAGCTGTGCAAAATGAAGTCCTTTACGAATCATGTGTATATAACATGGCTTTTTGAAAATTAAAAGTCAAAAAAGAACTAAAACATTATCATCATGGCTTAAAAAGTATAATTGCTTCCCTGCTCACTTATTTTGGTAACCCCTTACAATAATGTTTCATAACTACTTTATTTAACATGACTAAAAATGAACAATACTTCGACATTTGTTCATCTTAAGTAATTAAATGTTAATTTCAACATTTACTAATAGTTTTAGGAGTTAAAGGTGCACTATGCAACTTTCCGTCCACTGGAGGGCGCCTATTCAAAACAAAAGGCGTAGTTGGATGACACCAAGTTTGAGCGCAGCATCTTGGGACATGTGGTCTTCGTGGAAAAGAGGACTCGGACAGGACGGGACGGGACACAGCCTGCACTGATCCGCTCTTCTGGTTATGATTATGAGGTAATGCAGCTCTGTTTATCATTTTAGATACATTTAAGTGTGCTGAAAATGATGTTATGACGTTACTCCGTGTGTTCACTTGTTCACACTGCTAAGAGTAAAGCGCTCCTGCCAAATAAAACTCGAAACCGAGGGTAGCGCAGATATGACGCATTGACAGGCGACTCCCTCAAACGCTATGCTGAAACGTCCCGGTCCTTAGTTAAAATAGCAATTTTCTCACAATTTACAATTAGTTTGAAACATTTGGAATTTTGTAGGTACTCAACTGAACAAAATATATAACCTAGTGGTTTTTGGATATTTTACTGCAAAAATACTACATAGTGCACCTTTAATATTGTTATATTAGTTAATATTAATTCTGCATGCACTGTAAACTAACATGACAATGTATATTTTTATAAACTAACATTAACAAATACTGTACAAATATATTGCTCATCGATAGTTCATATTAGTCCAGGAATAGACTTCCCTCTGTAGTAAACATTACATTTTAGTGAATTTCTGACAGTGGAAAAGCTGCTATTAATTTGTAAATTAGATACAATTTATAGATACATTGTATCTAATGGGAAAACCCGCCATTTTATGCATATTGCATAAAGCAAAATGGTCTATCAAATCATTGTTATATCTTTCATAACATAGTTGAGAATCATCTTTATACAAAGTTTTGTAAAAAAAAAAAAAAAAACACCTGAAACAAAAATACATCCCATTGTTTTTGCCTAATCATGTATATTCATGTCTTTTTTATTATTATTATTGAGTCCTGGTGTCCTCTACAGAGGGTACAGCATAACAGCAAAACATAATTTTTCACACCAAAAAAAAAAAAAAAAAAAAAACTTTCTAAATTCTTCATGCGCTAAATAATGTAATGACACACACACACACACACACACACACACACACACACACACACACACACACACACACACACACACACACACACACACACACACACACACACACACACACACACACACACACACACACACACACACACACACACACACACACACACACACACACACACACACACAAAAACTACTTAATTCACAAAACATTTTTTCTGGTTCTCCAGAGTTTATATACACCACGGACTGTCTGAATACTCGATTCTGATTATTAAAACCATTTAATGCACTGGTAGTTCAAAGTATTTTTTTGTTTTTTTTGGTTTAAGTGCGCACTGCGTGTAACACCCACACACACAAGTTTCACACAAGTGTGGAAATCGCGCTGCACACACACAGAAACTCAACACTGCCCCGCGACTTTAAGTAATAAAATAGCTTCTCTACTCAACCTGACATTTATCAGAAACGATGGGGTTACATAACTATTTTGCTAGATCTAACAAGCCATAACTGACGAAAGGAACTGTCAATTTGAATGTTCCAGTCAAATATTGCACTGCAAACATCAATGACAGCTTTAAGTTGTAAATGCCGGCAAATTATCATGGTATAAGTGGGATAATCCACAGCTAGCTGTGCGTTAAACGATTATAATGCACTTAGTGGAGGTAAGGCAACCACCTTTTGCCTCCCCGTTGTGCATTAAAATAGTTTAACACACAGCTAGCCGTGGATAATCCCTTACATACAAGTCCAGTTCAACTCTCCACTAAATGTCATCAGCTCCAGAGAAAGAGTGAGAGAGATGATGGATTTTAAAGGCTGTAGAAACAACAGGCCCTGATGAGTAACACAGAGACAACAAGAGATCTACACCAGCCCTACATAGTTTTCAGAAAGCCAGCACATCAAGGAATGTTCCCAAAAAGTAGCAGTTCAAGTCCAACTTCACCAATGCTTTTCCTCAGAAGTTTCCACAGCTGCTGGCTGAGCCCAAAATTGTATAATTGTCCTCTATAAAATCATCACTACATTTTTGTTTGTCCCAGAACATTTGTGATTTGGACCTTTGACTCCAAAAGCTGATGTGATTCAGGGGTTTCAATATGCAAATGAAGCATCCAGTCAGGCAAAGTCCACAAAGAGGCCGTGCTGTGTTTGTAGTGTCTGCTGTAATTTACTTCTCTGCATCATCTCAGTAATGCAGACTCCCCATGCATCATTCAACACACACACACACACACACACACACACACACACACACACACACACACACACACACACACACACACACACACACACGCCTCCACATCAAAAGACAAGAACTGTCCCGTTAATTGATAGAAAATGCCAATCCAACACTAAGACACTTCAAAGGTGCATTAAATAAATGAAAGCATTGATTATATATACATGTATATAAAACTAACAGAAACATACACAAGCTTTAATGACCTACTTAGCCATTGCAGTTCAGTAAAGTAATACAAACTGCAGGATAAGCACTTGATTTACATTAGATCCGACACCATATTTCCCCTAAACTTAAATAAGTCTGTTAAAATAATGAACATTAATGTATTTTACTCCCCAGTGCATCCAATTGAATCAGTAGATTTTGGATCAACAAAACTTGTTACAAAATGCAAAAGCATTGAAAGTCTAAAGGTTTTTTTTTCTTCCAGTTTTTCCTTGGTGATGTAAGTCTAGGATTTTTCCCCATAAAAGTATCTATAAATAAATAAACAAAAAAATGCACAAATAAATAAGCTTACACATTAAGTAAGTTTACTTGAAATGCAAGATTTTAAGACTTGTGTTCATAGATTCTATCTTAAATTAAATACATTATCATTATAAAACGAAATCTTACATACTTCTTTAGAGAATCAAAATGTGCCAGTGGGGTAAGAAAAAGATGAATATAATACAAAAATAAAAACAATTCAAGATGGAGCCTCTGAAAAATGTAATCTTATCTTGTAATAAATGTAAAATACAGCAACTAGAGAAGACCACAAACGGTGTAGTGTATAATAGTGCAGTGCAGTACATATACAAACAATAGTAAAAACAACATTACAAAGAAGGAAAGGGTTTGATTTTCCTCAAAGTGGTTATAATTATTCCTGTCTGAATACAACGGATGGATACTCACTGATATGTCGTCTGTCTGGTCTTATCAGCGCACTCAGGCCCATTCTGACAGAGTTCCCTATCGTCTCACACCTGAGCCTTTCCTTATTCAGCCGCTCTGCTGATGTTCTGCATGGCTGCTGCACGCAGACGCAGTAACCCGTCACACACACCCCCACAGACCAGCAGCCTGCGCTCAGTCAGCCCAGCTCATCGAAAACAAACGGCCGGATTTACAGCGGAATGAAAATTCACGAGTCAAAACACGACCTGCCTGAAACACGGACCTTTTCCCTTCTTCATCTCCTGCAGTAGAGAGTTGTGCATGATGCTATGTCTAATTACAACTGAGGAAGAGGACAAATATAGAAATGGAGCACCCCCCTCCCCACCTTCTTAGCCCCTCCCTGCGCTGGATGCTGGTCCTCCCACTGGATCCATGCAGAAAAAGAGCAGTGCTCTCAGATAGATATCAGAGGAGGACGGATGCATCAATGTTTTGGGATGAATATTTTACATTGGAAATCCAGTGGCGAATGTCTATTTAACAAAAAATATTCTAAATTAATATAATAAATATAATTAATATAAATATAATAATACATTAAACATTGTATAGAATAAATTGTACAATTAGTTTTTCAAATTTATGAATATACGTTCTAAACAAAAATGTTTCAATGACATTTAAAGGCACAATATGTAATTTTCGCTGCTAGAGGTCGCTTAATTTAAAACAAAGGCGTAGCTTGATGGCTCCTTGATTTCATGGAATCATGGGAGTTGTTGTCTTCACCTCTACAGCCCGTGGAAAAGAATACGACAGGACTTGTATTAAAGATTTATAGATTTATTAGCGTTACTGTAGTATGAAGCAGGGTGGGGCTGAAAGCTGTTAGAGCGGAACGAGGCCGCTGGAGCGATTGATAATAAGACGAGCGACACACGGCTCGAGAGCTGCGGAGCTTTTATTATGCCACAGACGAGCACTTCCGCTTCTTCTGCTCATGTGTATGTGAGGTAACACAGCGCTGTTTTATCATATTACATACATCTGAGCGAACGCTCAGAGAAGCATTATAATAAAACTCAACACGCTCAGTGGCTACTATGACACTTGTTCACACTGCAGTGAGCTAGAGCGATATTAGTCATGGTAAAACATTGTACTCGCGATAAATCAAGAAAACCAGATTTAAACAATAAGACTAACTGTGTTGAGCTGTATAACAATGATTGATTTCTGTTGATGAACGTATCCAAACAGTTGCTCACCTTTCTAAAAAAAAAACACAAAATATATTTTAAAGCGTCTTTGGTGTTTCCATGGTTTTTACGACAAAAGAAAAAAAAAAAGCAAAATTGATTCACTGATAGGTGACGCACAGACATTGTCCGTGTCCTAGTTAAAATGGCTTATTGCTCTGGATTTAAACATTCTTGCAAACATTTAAGTGCAAGTACATAAGTCAACAAATTTTCTAGACACCCAAAGTGCTTTACATATAGAAGGGGGGGGGGGGGGGGGGGTTATCTCCTTAACCACCACCAATGTGCAGCACCCACCTGGATGATGCGACGGCAGCCATATTGCGCCAGAACGCTCACCACACACCAGCTGATTGGTGGAGAGAAGACAGAGCGATTAAGCCAATCAGGAGAGGGGGATGATTAGGAGGCCATGATGGACAGGGGCCAGTGGGCAAATTTGGCCAGGATGCCGGGGTTACACCCCTACTCTTTATCGAGGGACATCCTGGGATTTTTTAATGACCACAGAGAGTCGGAACCTCGGTTTAACGTCTCATCCGAAGGACGACGTTATATTGTGCCTTTAAAGACCCCATGAAATGGTTTGACTGAATTTTTCTGTATTGACATACATGTTTACTACTGAATTGATTGTGTTAACTACTATTGAAAGAGTAAACTGGGGTGGGACATATGAAAAGAAGAATTGTACTTTTCTTTACAAGTCAACACAATGCCATAATTGCTTTCTGTGTTAAGTGTGTGTGTGTGGGGGGGGGGGAATCCTATTTTACTAATAAAATATATATAAATAAAATATATAAAGTAAAATGTCCTGTCTAAACCACTGGTTTGGAAAATTCCTCTTGTAAAAAAGCCATGTTTTTTTTTTATTTTGGTAAATCTATAAAAACCTGCAGTACAAATATCAACTCAGAACTTGTAATATTGAAAAAAAAGACATAAGCACATTTACGTTTGTAGCAACTGCAGACACCAAAGGTCTTCCACACCAGAACTAAACTGTTTACGTCACACAATCCGTGGATTAAAATTCCACTCAAGTAATAAATTGCAGCAAAAGCTTTTTTAAACTGAGGTAGCAATAATCCAAGAGAAAATTCCTCAAGTTACATAAAAGCTAGAAAGAGTAACCCAGTGATCATGAGTTGACCTTTCTCCACTTGGAGCCAGTTAATCGCAATTCAATCATGTCATGCATCTTCACCAAAAGAGGAGTGCCAGGAGTCTTAAAGATCAGAAATGAATCAAGCTCCAAAAATATAATAACTCATATAACCCAGCGTTGACCCACTTTATAAGGTAAATCCTGGTTCTGGATCCATCCATCTCATATTCTACGAGAGTTCATGTGTTTTCGGTAACTTAATGCATTGCCGTTCCATTACAAAATCTTGATGTTCCTCACCCAGTAATACCATCGGCCATGCTCAGATAGCAGGAGTGTTCATATTTCAAGATCGAACCACCTATACTGGAAACCCTTTTCTCGCGTAGGTCAGCAGCACCGTTTGTGGAACCTGCTGAAACCTGCAGGTTTGGATCCGTTCTAATGAAATGGCTGTGAATGAAGGCTGCAGCGCCACATGAGGCCCTCCCCTTTGTCTGAGGTGATTTATGATGGAAAACACATAGACTTAATCAATGTCCCAACCAGCTGCTCATATGGAGACGGAGGTGATGTTCGTGAGATCAGTAAAAGCTCATTACAGCATCACTGAATTTGGCCCAGTTCTCCCTGCATCGCTCTGCTCTAGTGAGGAAGAGGCAGGGATCCTGAAAGCTCCTCTTTAAACCTGAGCCGAGGAATGTGGAGCATTCAAACCACCTCTGGGAATGCAACAAAGGTCTAGAAGACGCCACAGAACGGATGTTAACTCAATACCTTATTCTAGGACTAAACACAGACTATGTTATTCTAGCTTAGAACACATTTAAAAATGTATGAATGTCACCGTAATAAACAAAATATGAAACCAGTCACGTGCGATAATTGAAATCGCACACTGTCTGAGTAGGTATAACATTTGAATTGTAACTTAATTTACGCCCATTAAAAAATATGTTCTATATAGTATTTTGTAGTATTTTCCTAAATTGTCTTTTGGAAGATATTTATTAAAACAACAAGGGAAAAAAAATGCTAAAATGATTCCTACATTTTTTTTTAACAAATTTAAAATTAAGGGTTAGGGTTCGGAACAGCCACCTAAGTAGGTATAATTTTGACACCCTATTTTTCTGTGTTCTTGACGGATCGCTTCCTGTACTCCTGAGTTGTAAGTCGCTTTGGATAAAAGCATCTGCTAAATGCATAAATGTAAATGTAAGTAGCCAAATACACTCACCTAAAGGGTTATTGTTGTCAATCAATTAAAACATTTAATTGTGATTAATCGCATATTGTCATAAGTTAACTCGCAATTTAATTGCACATTTTTATCAGTTCTAAATGTACCTTAAATTAATGTTTCAAGTTTTTAATACTCTAATCAACATGGGTATGGACAAATATGCATGCTTTATGCAAATGTATGTTTACTATTAGTAAAACCATACTCGGAGCTTGAAGACTAGAAGGTCACAGATGTTTTTCAAAGAAATTGTTCATGTCTCTTAAGCCTAAGCTTAAAAATTCAGTATAAGCAGTGATTTCTCTCATTTCAAGAATAGAAATAAAGGGAGTTTTCACACTGGCAATTTAATTCAGAACAGTGCACAGTTCATATGAAAAATTGGTAATGTGAAAGCTGTCATGTGGATCTGTGAGCGCACCACACTTGGAGAAGGTCCGTATTCCACGAGTAGGAATATAGTGCGGCCCCTTTAAGAGATGCGCGCTCCCTATTGAACTGCCGGTATTTTTGTGTGTGTGCCGAACCGTGCCGTGATTTACGTGAACAGACTGTGAAGAACATGGACTCGGCAGCGCTCTTGTTCAGAAAAGTAACCTGCGTATTCGTTTTAGCCGATTGTAATGTATTTAGTTCAATAAAACACATGTACTGTAAGCGGTGATGGTGTTAATGAATTACCTCAGACATGAGCGAGAGTGACCTTGCAGTGCATCGCGCTCGGGCTGCAGAGAATGTGCTCAGTGAAAAAAACACTTTTCTTTCTAGCTGGAGTGAGTCTAATAAAAGTTAAGCAGAAAATATGGTAGTTTATGTTAAGTACAGGCTATAACTGCACTTAACCCTTTTCTTTCCCTATTACTATTTGCTGCTGCATCCTTTACGTCTATGTCTGATCTCAATTTCTCAACTACGGGCCATAGATCAAACAGAACATGCGCTGCTTTAATAAAATTAGTGCTGTTAAAATGAATTTGCATTAATGCATTATTAAGGGGTTAATTTTGACAGCCCTATTAGGAACACCATACTAATACTGTGTTTGACCCCCTTTCGCCTTCAGAACTGCCTTAATTCTACGTGGCATTGAGTCAACAAGGTGCTGAAAGCATTCTTTAGAAATGTTGGCCCATATTGGTAGGAAAGCATCTTGCAGTTGAGGGAGATTTGTGTGATGCACATCTAGGGCACGAAGATTGGGTTGAGATATGGTGACTGTGGGGGCCATTTTAGTACAGTGAACTCATTATCATGTTCAAGAAACCAATTTAAAAATTATTCAAGATTTGTGACATGGCGCATTATCCTGCTGGAAGTAGCCATCAAAGGATGGGTACATGGTGGTCATAAAGGGATTGACATGGTCAGAAACAATCCTCAGGTAGGCCGTGGCATTTAAACGATGCCCAATTGGCACTAAGGGGCCTAAAGGGTGCCAAAAAAAAACATCCCCCACACCATTACACCACCACCACCAGCCTGCACAGTGGTAACAAGGCATGATGGATCCATGTTCTCATTCTGTTTACACCAAATTCTGACTCTACCATCTGAATGTCTTAACAGAAATCAAGACTCATCAGACCAGGCAACATTTTTCCAGTCTTCAACTGTCCAATTTTGGTGAGCTTGTGCAAATTGTAGCCTCTTTTTCCTATTTGTAGTGGAGATGAGTGGTACCCGGTGGGGTCTTCTGCTGTTGTAGCCCGTCCACCTCAAGGTTGTGTGTGTTGTGGCTTCACAAATGCTTTGCTGCATACCTTGGTTGTAAAGAGTGGTTATTTCAGTCAAAGTTGCTCTTCTATCAGCTTGAATCAGTCGGCCCATTCTCCTCTGACCTCTAGTATCAACAAGGCATTTTCGCCCACAGGACTGCCGCATACTGGATGTTTTTCCCTTTTCACACCATTCTTTGTAAACTCTAAAAATGGTTGTGCGTGAAAATCCCAGTAACTGAGCAGATTGTGAAATACTCAGACCGGCCCGTCTGGCACCAACAACCATGCCACGCTCAAAATTGCTTAAATCATCTTTCTTTCCCATTCTGACATTCAGTTTGGAGTTCAGGAGATTGTCTTGACCAAGACCACACCCCTAAATGCATTGAAGCAACTGCCATGTGATTGGTTGATTAGATAATGGCATTAATGAGAAATTGAACAGGTGTTCCTAATAATCCTTAAGGTGAGTGTAAATGATACAGATAAAAAACATTTAGTGAAACCTAAAATATGAGTTTCTGTGTAATGTGAGATCTGATCAAATTACCTGTAGACAAAACATGGATCTCTTTCATATTTCATCATATATGTGAGCAAAATACACACAGTCAGTGTTTACATAAAATAAGACAGCCAATGTGGATTTCTTTTTTCTTGTTTTAACCATGAACTTTACTATATATGATACAGGTATCTTAAAATGAATCAAATATTACATTTTTAAGCGTAAAATCTATCTCCTTCAGCTAATTTATTACGATATTTCAGTTTAGTGTACAGTTCTGCTTAGCACAGAAAAGGTTTCTATCTAGAGTCTATCAAGAGATAGCAGATAATTTTTTCTAAGTTTACACCAGAAAGACAAAAGACATGGCATGAAATCGCTGCTATCTGTGTTCACTGGCGGATTGTTAAACTGATAAAATGTGCCAATGAGCTTTGAAAGCAACAAAAGATAAGCGGTAATAAAAAAACATTCCTTCTGAAACATCACATTTCTTATTTAACTGCCACGTTTGGAGTAGAGTATCTGTATACTGGTGCATGCATGAGTCTGGACTCCTCCAGCCCCCGGCCACTGTGTGTCAGTGTGACGTACTCAAGCGATTGAATGCGAACTAATAGAACAGGAGTCTCTGTGACCTTGACAGCTAAAACACACAAGAAGATGGAGGCCCAAAGCACAGAGCTGTGAGACGTGAAGGCAAACTTCCTGTCACGTCAGCTATGACACCGTACCTTGTTCATGGTGCATCAGAACCAACAACCTCAGCTCTCAGAGCAGTATACTGTACATACAGTAAAAAGACTGAGGAGGGGCTCGGTGGAATTTGCTGGAAACGATATCTGCTGCTCTCTGCTGGAACCCATAAGCATAGCAGAAATCTGGCTAGACGAAAGAATGTTTAGGGCCTGATGTTGAAATAAAAATGGACATGCCTTGTTTGATGTTCAGAGACAGTAAGGAGAGAAGACAGGGAGCAGACTGACCACAGATAGAACAATCAAATACATATGGAATGGAAACCACGTCTAAGTTAAAAGTCCCTTTTCTGATAAAGTTTGTTTATTTGAGAATGCACATAACTGAACTAGGGGTAGAATGGTTTTTTTAGTGTGATAAGTTTTTTTTTAAAAGTATTTAGTTGCTTGAGGGAGAACCCAAAATGGCTGCCAAGTGAACAGACTTGCCTTAAAGGGACTTTGTTTATTCGCTAAAGTACGTCTGCATAAAACTTATGCAAATCTCCACCACAGCTACTAATGTCATTAATCATCATGGTTACGATGACTATGAAGATATTAACATATGACCGCCCTACATTTACATATCATGCATTAACATATGCAGCATCCTGACCTGTGCTGATAAAGTGCAAGTCAGCCAATTTTCAGAATCATACCAGACCATTTGCATAAGAACATGAAATAATGCATTGCATATTTTTGAGTCAGGAACAATGCATTTAAACAAGTTTCAAATGTTAAATAACATTTCAGTGTCTAAACTATTTTAAACTGCTCAAAACATACATCGAATTTTTAAATACAATAAAGAGGTTTATGATAAAATAGCATTTTCCAAGTTTTACATTGGTTGCACCACATGACATGGAAAATGACATTTTGGAGGTTTAAGATATCAAAACATAAAATAATATGTATTATTTAAAAAGTACTGAATAGTAATTAACTCTAAATAGGTTTTATAGAATAAAGTGATATATGGCATGAATTTATAATGTTATTTTAAAGGGAAATAATGCACTTAGACACAATGTTGTGTATGGACACAAAATATGCACTCAATGATAAGTGGCATCTTAATATTTTCCAGAGTTGTAAATTAAAAAATTTAGGGAGGAACAATAAATTTGAAATCGAAACGGCTAGCCAATATGTTTTCCACAGTCTGAAGATCTTGTAGCAAATAACTAGATAGAGACCAATGTGGAATGCTTGTAACTTAAACCTCAGCCCTGATTTCATCATGATGGATAATCTGACCACAGCCAAGAGACTAATTACCACATTCCCGTCAACCATAAGTGATCATGGCCTTCAGCAGGACGGCATTTACCAGAAAACCCTCACCTGCACAGAGCCAAAGTCGACATTCTCATAGTGGAAGTGGGCACATTCTGCCAGCCTGGGAAAATGGCCTTTAGTGAGGGACAGTCTGCAAAACAAAAAGAGCTCATCAGTATTCTCCTCCATAGGCCTGAAGAAATTTCTATTGAAACCTTCTCTTTAACATATAAACACCTACTTTTTGACGTGCTTGACCTTCATGCTGGCCGTACTGACACATGAGCGCAGAGAAGACTCTGCAGGCAGTTCATGGACCATCGGCGCTCCTCGAGCCTGCATATACAAACAAACACACACACAAACAGACGATTACACACCACTCTAAGCACTTGAAGCGTGACATACAGAAATCCTGTACACAGACGCACCATAACAGCAATGGCGTCTTCCCAGCCTGCAGTCTCTGCTGGCTGCAAGCTCCTATCTTCCTCCCCCTCATCCTCCTCTGGGTGGGGCCTTAAAGAAAAGGGAATCAGAGAGGGGTATGTTGAAATAAGCTTATGCTACGACATACATACATACCACTGCATAGCATCACTCGACTCAAAGCAATAACATCAACGAAATTCCTGAACTAGGATTGTCTTAAAGGAATAGTTCACCCCAAAACAACTCAAATTTGCATTGATCATCTGTAGAACACATAATAAGATGTTTTGTAAAATGTTCATGCTGTTCTTTTCCAATGCATGAAATCATTTAGTGAACAGAGGTTGTCGACTCAAAAAAGCTCCTTAAAAATCATCTGTATGACTAGTACAAAATATTCCAGGTCTTCTGAATCCACACAAGAGCTTAGAATGAGGAACAGACCAAAACATGCTGGACTACTCTACACGATTTCCCCCCGATTTGCAGCCTGGAGGATGCTAGTTGCAGAAAGTTATAGCATTCTGCAGATTTTGGCATAAAATCGCATACCGTACCATGGGAACGAACTCAGAATTTTTAGCTTCAGATGAAATCTGTGTAGATTTTAAAAGTCATTAATGCATCCCAGCCTTAAATTGCCATTACAATATGTCACAGCACAAAAAAAGCTATTGTATGACTAAAGAAGATTTTTTTTTTAAATAACTCATAAATCACAGTGACTATATGGTAGCACTTTAGTTTAGGGTCCAGTTCTCACTATTAACTAGTTGCTTATTAGCATGTATATTAATTGGATATTGGCTGTTTATTAGTATTTACAAAGCACATATTAACGCCTTATTCTGCATGACAATATTCTTTATCCCTCAATCCTAAACTTAACTACCATACTAACTATTATTGTTTTTTAAGGAGTTATGATGCTTTTTAAAAGAACATGTTTAGTATTCAATGGAAAGGAACAGCATTCATTTTCTTATAATATACTTTAGCAGCAATGAAAACGGCATCTCAACATGTCAGCAACATAATAGACAAAATTCTTACAGGCCTCATCTACAACTACAGAGTTTTTTAGAAGGGGTCAAAATAGCCAATGTAGACCATAGGCTGGAGTTATGCAAATATGTTACAAACTTGAGCAGATTTGTAAGAGTGAGACTGAATTACTGACGACTCATTTCAGGCAGTTTAGAATCGCCATTTTCTTTTGGGGAACAAAAACTCCTTTCACTACATGAAAAAGCACAACGGGCGGTCAGATTTATTTGCGCGGCTGGTAAATATGATCAAAGGGGGCTGTCTCCCTTAGTCCCTCAATCATTCATCACAATAATAGGAGTTCTGATGTGCAGCAAAAGATTGTTGAGCTTCACAAAATAGAAACTGGCTGTAAGAAAACATCCAAAGCATTGGAATCACCATTTCCACCATCAGGGCAATAGTTCAGAAGTTACAATCAACTAAAGAGGTTATGAATCTGCCTGGAAGAGGACATGTGTGTATATCGTCCTAATGCACGACGAGGAGGAGAGTTTGAGTGGACAAAGACTCTCCAAAGATCACACATTAGTGAGATTAGTTGAGTCTTGGGGTCAGAAAGACAAACTCATGTAGTTTGCGAGGGTTTCAAGAAAAATCCTTCTCACTCATCCAAAAACAAACTCCAGCATCTTCTGTTGTCAGAAATGACTGGAACTTTAAAAAGGGACCTGATTCTGTGGCCAAATAAAATAAAAAAAGAGAGCTTTTTGGCAGTATAAAAAGTACCAATAATATTTAACCTTTAATCATCTGGATCTTTAATGTTGTGGGCCTATTTTTTTGTTGTTGTTGGAGGTTCTAGACTATGTTCAGATACATGGTATCATGGATTCTAGCAAATATCAACAGATTAAAAAATCACTTCTGCTAGAAATCTTATAATGAGCTGTGCTTGAATCTTACATCAGAGCAAAATCAACACAAATGTATGACAGAACAAAATGAAGCTTCTGCCATGGCAAAAGGAGGTCGCACAAATCCGGTGACAATAATTGTGGTCAATATGAACTAGAAAAAAACATTTCATAATGAGGTTATTTTTTTATTTTTTTATTTTTTTCATAAAAGATTAAAAGGATAATAAAAAACAAATGCTGATTTATTTTTTACAGCCATCTTTGATCATATTTACCTGCGGTGACAATAATTCTTACCTAAACTAAGTTGCAAACATGTGCACAGACCACTCCGTTGAATATGCTCCTTCTGAATAAAATCCTTTCTTCCAAGTTTGGCTGTCTAATCAATCAGGACATGCGGGCAATAAACTAACAAAGTTGAGAGGCACCGCTCATTACACTGAACACATGACCTCTGGGTGAGGAAATAACCAAACAACGAGCTACAATCTGACCAAGGCCAAGCTGTGTCAATAACAAGAGTAAAACTGCTAAACACACACATGCCAGTCCTAATGCGTTTTCAATGAGTCCACAAGGATCTTAGGTAAAAGAAAATTACAAAATCAGATTTGCAAATGTGGACCTTAGATAAATGTCCTTAGACCGTTAGTAAAGCTGTTTAGGATGTGTAGCAGTTAAAACACTCTTGCGACCAATCAGATTACGCAAAAAACTATTATGTGACGGAATAAGTTTATAATCCAATCATGATGAATTATACTGAAAAGTTTCATTAATTTCACATCTACACTTCATGAAATGATCCACCCATTTTCAGATAATCTCCAGAGCATTACCCAGTTCACCCTGCAGCTGAGAACATGGCCAAGAGGGCCGAAACCAGGAGAGATTATAGAAGATCAGATCAGCGGTGGTAAAAAGCATACTATTGTATGTTTTGCGACACACAAGGATATCGCTTCAATCAGTCAGTCAGTCAGTCACAAATGAATCCACCCTAAGTAACAAAGAACAGGGCTTGAAATATGATGCACTCCAGGGGTAAGGAAAGGTGAGCTGGAACAGCTTTAAGGATTGGAAAGCCTTTAGAACGAGAATAAAAGGCTGGAGTTTAGGCGATTCATTCAGTAGACAAAAGACAGAGTCAGTGATTTGGTTCCAGAACATCCCACACTTCCCCCTACCAGTGAGATTAAATGACAAAAATGCCTGATCCCCTTCATGGAAGAAAGAGGCAAAAGTTTACTGAAATTTTAATGTCACAGGTGTAACATGATGGCAGGATGGTGAGTTTCAAATAAATTACAGGTCAACACCGACAAATTTGGCTTGTTTTCCACTACAAATATCTAAACCTTCTGAAATCAAGACACAGTTACTTGAGAAGCAAAATGACTTCTAAAGATAGTCTTGTTTAATGAATGTTTAAAAATATCTTATCTGGCGATATTTGGAAAAGAATGCTGGAAAAGCAGAGCCCAGCGGAGACAGAGGGGACGAGCCGAGTGGTAGTGACCTGCAGTGACGGATTGATTGACAGCTGTCACTCACAAAGATGGAGAATGACTGCTAGAGTGACACCAGTAGTTTTGCAAAGTGGAGGAGGGTGAATTGTCTGTAGACAGACTCAGGGCCAGAGCCTTCTCAGTCGAGCCGCTGGCTCAAACTGCGTCAACTCCCGATGCCAAGGGCATGGCGTGCTCGCACCAGGGGTGTGGTATAGTGAGCCGGTGGAAGAGCCAACATACGTCACGATGACCAACAACGTTCAATATTAACTTCTTAATCCGCACCGGATCGTGGGCGGGGCGTCTGACGCAAGTGGGCGTGTCTCTACTTATAATTACTTTTGTTTTATACAAACTGTTCAATCAACTGTCACAAACTATGCATCACTTGAAAGCTAAAACACTCAAGATTCATGTTCTGAACTCGTTTTTGCAAAAAACACAACAGAGATGAAAGGGTTCGATTAAATGCTGAAGCACTATCATTTTAAACATTAATATAATGAACGCGGTACTCATCTTCCATCTTTTGTCGTTTATATCAGATCCAATTCAACTGCAGTAGCCAACATTCAACCTTAAGAGGGCAGCACTCAGGCGTCTTTACACCATTTATTGTGGAATTAAAACACTTTATATACCCAAAATCCCAAATGTCAAAAGACTTACTTATTTAATCAATGAACAGCACTAATAAAGCCCCAGTCTTGCAGATCATTAACTAAAAAAAGTTGTTCTAAGGTTTAGTTCACCTTTAATATTACTCAGAACTTATTGGAGTAAGTACAATGTAACTACGTCACCTTAAAATTAAGTGCAACTCAAGTAAATGCATCTTGATTTAAGAATGTTTCGATATTTTTAGAACATTTTTGCAGTTGAATGTATTATATGAATTATGAGACAGTGATGAGTCTGATCATTTTGTCAGCTATTTTTTTATTATGTAGTCTGAGTTCGTGTTAAATGTCTTTGTCAGTTATTATCATAGTCAACCTTTAACCTGTTTTTTGTTAGTCACGTTTCAGTTGACTAAAAGTCTGGCATTTCAGTCTAATTTTAGCCAAAGAAAACAGACATTTTAGTCATATTTCAGTCACATGCTGCACAATAATGGGTAATGTAATTATGAATATTTTTCTCAAAATTATAAATCACAATAATTAATTAATTATATGACTGTTGTCATTTGAGAAACTGCTAATCATGCCATCCAATGAACAGGTTATGTGGAATATAATTGAGAAAAAAAACTAATATATAATATTTAGTTTTCTCTTTTTTGAGAATTTTTGGTTTAAAAAAATGTAAACTACATGTTTTTCATCTTTTACATCAACAATATTTCATGCTGATATAGTCTGTTAAATGGTAAACATAATTCACCAACATTTAACTATCATTAATAAGAAAAATAGTTTAAAAAACTTGTGCCATGTTCACATCTTAATCACTATTTAATTAAATAAGTGATACTTTTGGACGTTTATGAGTGTTTTATATACTTTCCGGCTTTATTTTTCTGCATGTAAGTTGCATCAAATTATTTTGATCTGGCAGAATAAAATCAAATATTAATACGCAGGTCTGTTCATTTTCAATAAAATAATAAAAGATTAACTACAGTACTTAATGTTATGTTTTTCCTTTCAAGAACTTAATGATTCAATCAGACTTTTCCTTTATTACATGATATATTACAAATAAATTAATAGTCATAAGTAAACCATCATGTCATTGACAGTTACGTGAAATCATGCCTCCTTGTTCGGAGAGGTACGAACGTTCATTGATGGCTGTCCTTGTTATCATCTCTGTAGGGCACCAGTTGCACACAAATCACAACTATAATTTACTCCTCGGGGGACAAATTCACATCTGCTGCATGCGGTGCTGTGAAATATGCTGTCTCAGAAACAGAATAAGGTGACCAGTCACATGGCACATAAAATGCCCGTGTGTGCAAAAACCAGCACATGCACTGCACCTGATTATGCAGTGATTCAGCCAATTGCGAAGAATATGCCTCATCTAGCCTTGCAAGAGAGACACACACAGACACACGCTATAAGGCATAACTAACCATAACCGAGCAGCTGCCAAAGCACACTGAGAGGAGAGGTATGCATGCTGATACTCACCCTTCACAGGGATCATGACTGCATGCGTCTCTCAGAGGTGTTGGCGCTCTGCCGTGTGTCGCTGCTGCAGTCCCGCTGCGCGCCTCCATGATACTGAGTCACTGCAACAGCTGCCCGTCTGTGAGGGGAGGGAGGAGACCGGACTTTAAGATAAACCTCCAACCTTGGCGAGGATGAAGGCCTGTGGCATGCACATGTGTGTTGTGTATGTACATGGTGGATTTATTTACTTACTTTTTACTGCCATACCAGCATCAAGGGCTATATTCATTGCCAGTGTTGAGGAGTAACTAGTAATTTAGTAAGACAATAAGTGTAACTGTAATCCATTAGTTACTGAGAAAATGGTAAATTACAGTTACTTATGAAAATGTTATGTGAATATTTTCCGTAAAAGCTAGGATATATGTTGAATAATATTCATTTGTTGTTTTTGATGTGCATCGTGCCTCCTGCCATTTAAGGGCGTTTAGTAAAGCAATGCTATTCTGATGCTTTTGATTGGCTCTCTTGCTTGAATTTGCAGCAACCTGTATTTTTGCAATGAACTGTTATAGTCACACAGAGAAAAGGGGTGTCAACATTGTACCTTTAGGGGGTACAATAGCTTGTCACTGGGGCAGTACCCTTAAAATTACTTATTTGTACCTTGTTTTTACTCCTAAAAGGTGCATATTAGTACCCTAGAGAAGAACTAGGGTTAGTTTAAGAACTGCTTAACCAGCAGCCATATCACCCTGTAGCCAAGACTGGTTTCCCACTGAAGCTAAGCAGGGCTG
This sequence comes from Pseudorasbora parva, assembly GCF_024679245.1. Classification (NCBI taxonomy): domain Eukaryota; kingdom Metazoa; phylum Chordata; class Actinopteri; order Cypriniformes; family Gobionidae; genus Pseudorasbora; species Pseudorasbora parva. The sequence goes on from NC_090179.1 coordinate 38,623,412, forward strand.
AGCCTGGTCAGTACCTGGATGGGAGACCAACTGGGAAAACCAGGTTGCTGCTGGTAGAGGTGTTAGTGAGTCCAGCAGGGGGCGCTCACCCTGTGGTCTGTGTGGGTCCTAACACCCCAGTATAGTGATGGGGACACTATACTGACAAAGAGCACCGTCCTTCGGATGAGAAGTTAAACCGAGGTCCTGACTCTCTGTGGTCATTAAAAATCCCAGGATGTCCTTCGGAAAAAGAGTAGAGGTGTAACCCCGGCATCCTGGCCAAATTTGCCCATTGGCCTCTGTCCTTCATGGCCTCCTAATAATCCCCCTCTCCTGATTGGCTTCATCACTCGGTTTCCTCTCCACCAATCAGCTGGTGTGTGGTGAGCGTTCTGGCGCAATATGGCTGCCGTCGCATCATCCAGGTGGATGCTGCACATTGGTGGTGGTTGAGGAGAGACCCCCTTTCAACGTAAAGCGATTTGAGTGCCTTGAAAAGCGCTATATAAATCGAACACATTATTAGTTTACCCAAAAATGTAAATTCTCTCATTAATTACTTACCTTCATGTCGTTCGACACCTGTAAGACGTCCGTTCATCTTCAGAATACAAATTAAGATATTTCTATTATAGAAATCTTTAACGGGCTTTGTAACGCCGTCTTTAGTGCCTTAATGGGTCTTGAGAGAGGAAATGACATTGGTGTCAATGAAGGCCTTTCTGAGCCATCAGATTTCAACAAAAATATCTTCATTTGTGTTTCGAAGATGAACGGAGGTCTTACGGGTGTCGAATGACATGGGGGTGAGGAATCAATGACAGAATTTACATTTTTAGGTGACCATTTTAAGGTACTACTATAAAAGTCCTTTTGCCCCTGTGACAAGCTGTTGTATCCCTAAAGGTAGAATTCTGACACCCCTTTTTTTCTGTGTAAATACAACAGTTCATTGCAAAATATGTTTTTTCCCAACTATTAAAATGCTTTCGACATCGAAGGTTTCAATGTCAAACTCGAGGAAGCATCTATCTATGATGAATGTTAACCTGAAGCGCCACCTAATGGACAAATCTCTATTAGTTTGTCTAGTTTTCACTTGAAAATAGAGCCATTTATTCTTGCTTCTGTTAGTGAAAAATCAGTTGGCTTGATATGGCATAACGTTTCCCTTCACTCACACTCTCTCTCACACACACACACACACATGAAAAGAATAGTAAGCAGATTTTTACTATTTATATATAATCGGAAAGAAGAAAAACGCCATGTTTTTACAACAGTATAATGATCAATAATTGTGTTATCTCTTGTAAGTAATGTTACATGTAGTCACTATAGTAATAATTATAAATTATGCATAATTACATGTGTAGTTATTCTTAATGGGATAGCTCACCCACAAATGAAAAGTGTGTCATCATTTACTCACCCTCAAGTTGTTCCAAACCTGTATAAATGTCTTTGTTCTGCTGTACACAAAGGAAGATGTTTGTAACCAAACCTTGCCCCCATTGACTTTTTTCCCCCTACTATGGGTAGTCACAACTTACAAACATTCTTCCAAATATCATCCTTTGAGTACAGAACAAAGACATGTAGTCCATACAGGTTTGGAACAACTTGAGGGTGAGTGAATGATGACAATTTTTCTTTTAGGGTGAACTATCCCTTTAATATTACTCATTACTTTAAAACATTGTGCATCCTCCCTTTGCCAAGATAACGGCTTTAAATCTTCTCTTATAATGTGTAATAATGCTGGTGAACATATGGCAAGAGATCTGAAACCATTTAGAATCTCTACAGATCCAGCGGCCCATGATTGCGGACTCTCTTTTTTAATGGGATTGGGTCAGAGGGACTCCTATGTCCATGACAAAACCTTGTCAATGAACTATTCTGTTTATTTTGAGATGTGCTTTGGATCATTGACATGCTGGAAGACCCAGGCACAGCCCAGTTTAAGCTTCCTAACAGTGGCGGTCAGGTGTTAATATCTGCTGGTACATGATGCCGTTTATGATGTATCCTATAACAAGTTGTCCAGGGCCTTTGGGAGAAAAGGCCCCAAAGTACTAAAGATCCACAACTGTACTTTACATGGGTGAAGATTAGGTACTTTTCTTCCGTTTCGATCAACGTTGAAACCTATATTTTGGTCTCATCCGACCATAAAACCCAGTCCCACTGAAAGTCCCAGTAACGCCTGGCAAACTGCATTAGATGGTTGTTTGATGTCACCAAAGGTGCCCTCTTTTGTTCATTGTAGTATATTAGAGGCTTTCTGTCACCAAGACCCAACTAGCATCTGCAATTCTTCAGCTTGGGGGCCAAAATAGACACGTCCTAGATTGTTCTCCTGTAGATCTCCAGTTGATTTTAACTTTTTAACTATTGGTTAAATAGTTGAAAAGAGTATTCCAACAATGAAACTATTATCTTATAGCAATTGAATGACTTGCGCAGCTCAAAAAACTTGTGTCATACTTCACGACTGTATTCTCAGGTCTTTTCCATACGGAAGACTATAGGAATGTTGCCTGTGCGTCCCAGTGAAACAGGAAGCCATGACTGATCACTTAAGTGTTCCCGGTCGGTCACTAAAATTAACTTAAAAACATACCATATAAATGGGAATATACTTCTAGAGAATGATATTTTTACTCATTAGAATTTGTACGGGTGCCAATAATTTTAGCACACATATTTTGGACAAAACATGATTTAATTTATTCCACATTTATATTTTATATATTAACTCAAATTAAAGGTTAGATTTTTGTGAATAATTTAATTTCTACCAGGGGCCCTAGTGCCAATATTTATGGAGCCCACTGTATATTCATTTTAATAAATACTTACAATTTATACAAACATTACCATTCTTACAAACATTACAATAACAGCAAAAACATTTAGCCATTTGATAGCTATTCTATTTTTTTTTCCAGGTAAACAGATTTTAAAAACATCGGTTTGTACATGTATAATATAGTCCTACAGATAATGAATGCACTAATTCGATTTGAGTTCAAGCTAAAAAAAAAAAAAAAAAAAAAAGGCTAAATGGCGACTCTGGACCTTGAACTTAAACAAATGAACCTAAAGAAAATCAATAACGAGGAGTGTATGTGCCATGTTTAGTGATGCATGAACGTGATGAATACAGGATTCACTCCATCAATAATTCAAGCTTGAAGTATACACAAAAGGAATGCTGGATATGGAGCCACACCCACAGTGACAGTTTAACCACCTCAACAACAAAAAAAGAAACCTTGTGAAGATTGTATGCACAAAATTGTACGGTCTGTTGGCTCTGATAGAGTACCGAGATATGAAAATATATATATATTCCTCTCACACTCTAAGCCTACTGCTAAAAGTGCTGACAGGGAGAAACTTTATGTTGACTCAACGGAATGAACCCTCCCTGACAGGAATGGCAGCTCCATATGTGCAGAGGCACCTGAGAGGGTTAAGTTCACCTTCAGCACATAAGCACACAGCAGCTCCGCTTATTAATCCAAACCTATTTACACTGCCTGTATGATTTTGATTCTTTTAAACAGTATGCTTAGGTTATTATAATAAATACGCTATTATAATAGGGTATGTGTTGGAATTCAGTATCTCATCAGATTTTAAGGTTGGGTAAAAGCAGTTACATACAGTTATATGTGCATTTTATATATATATATATATATATATATATATATATATATATATATATATATACATAAATATACACACACACACAAAGTTTTATTTTGGATGCGAATACTCGAATACACACACACACACACAAAATAAAAGTTTGTGTTTACACACATACACATACATACATATATATATATATATATACACACACACACACACATATGCATGTGTGTATTGCAAATATAATCACGATTAATCAATTGCCCAGCACTAATTTTATTCATATAATTTATGTTATTTATAAATATCTTTATTAAATACATGTGTGTATTTGTATATAAATAATAATTATACACACTAGGCCTACACACACATTTATTAGCCCAGGGGTTTTCAAACTTTATGATGCCAAGGACCCCCAAATATGATGAACCTTTATGAGGGACCCCCTTCTTAAAATCCATCTATTTTTATGGACAAAAAAACATTTACACGGTTAGATAAATAGTAAGTGTGATATTATAAATACAAAATATTGTTTCCCAACTTAAATTAGCTATTAATGTTGGATGTATAAACCTGAAAAAGAACATTTTTAATTAAAAAATGTTGTATACAACATTCACAATAAATGTATGCAAGCAACGTACATATATGTTAAGAAAACTGCCTTACAACCCAGAGAGAAAGATAAAGGGGACTATAGTGAGGAAAAACTCACTAAAGACACAAAGCAAACATATACAATTCTAGAATTTATACGGCAAGAAATGAGAGAAACATTTAGAAAAAACAATTAGAATATTCAGTAGACTTTTTCCATTTTTGATTAGTCTATTTATTCTCTGAAATTTTCTGGAGACCCCTTAGAACCTTCTGGAGACCCCTTAGAACCTTCTGGAGGACCCCTGGGGGTCCCCAGACCCCAGTTTGAAAACCCCTGTAAACACGAACATTTATTTTGGACGCGATTAATCGTGATATACACTTGTGTGTGCATATATGCATAACTGAAGCAAAGCATTTTCACTAGTAGTCACAGACCTTCGGACAGCATTCAAGTATTCAGTGAGCAGCTGAACATGATTTAATACAACTTGAATATGGGATTGTGAAACTGATGTACATTGATGTGGTTGCTAAGCGACAGATTGTCTTCAGGAACCAGTCAGTCTTGGATCCTGAACATCTGATTACAGACAGGAAATAATATTCATGCACACGTATGTGTTTACTGTTATATGACTAAGGTGAAGTAGTGAACCGTATAGTGATTCTGAATCTTGATTTGGCTGGTAATATGCGCACTGTTGTCAGGGGCAACAGCATGTGACTTCATCGTTTGCCTCGTTGTGTGTGTGTGTGTGTGTGTGTGTGTGTGTGTGTGTGTGTGTGTGTGTGTGTGTGTGTGTGTGTGTGTGTGTGTGTGTGTGTGTGTGTGTGTGTGTTTCGTAACACTGTGACTGGACTAAACAGTTAGGGTGCTTGTCCTCAACCAGGGAAATTAGTAAAATTGAGGTTTTAAATGATTTTACAACAGCGCGGATTAGACTAGCAATGTTTACGTAAGGATACAATATTTCTAGAAAATATTTAAGTCTTAATAATTATTAACAAGAGAGGATGCTTCCAAAATCGCCAGCCCAAAAGAATACAGATCAACAACACGAGTCACTCACCTGTGTGTGACTGTTTCAGCGTCCTTCAAATGAAATCCACGAATTGTATCCCCCTCTATCCTTTAGTGTGAGTGCGTGAGAAAATGGGACAAACAAAAGCATCCTTCATCGTGTGTGGATGTGGGATCTGTGAGAGAGTGAGTGAATGATCTCGGTCTCGAGGAAGGACACATGAAAAGTTCTTTCTCACGCACCACCTGATAAACGGAGTGCGCGTGTTTGGGGGCGTGGCTGAGGGCGTGGCCAGGAGCAAGGTGGATATCAGAAGAATCCACTTAACTCTTGCTTGTCCTTATTGAGAACATCCACCTGAGATTTGACGAGCATTAAAACCTTAACTTCATTAATTTGGCATAATTGATCAAAAGACTTCCCTTTAGGGATTTTGTTTTGTTTTTGTTTTCTGGCCCTAAAATGTATGTTTTACCCCACTGAATACAGAGGGAATACTATGCTCAAATAAATAGATTTTTAGGAACCTTTAGCCATTTAGTGTTTTAAGAGAAAATTACATACATTAATTCACCCTCATATCTTTCCAAATATTATTATTTTCTTCCTTCCATGGAATAGAAACAAAAATAGTTTGACAAAAAGTCCATTGTAACCAAAATTGTTTGATTATCAACATTCTTCAGAATATCTTGTGTTTGACAGAAGAAAGTTATACGGGGTTAAAACGACCCCAGAGAGCAACATAGTGTCGGCCCAGATCCAGGCCACATCTGGTGCACGTGATTCTGCACTCTCAGAAGAAAAGGTACAGTGGAGGTGCAGTTTTGTTCCTTGGGGAAAAAAACGTATTACTGTAACTTTAAAGGTACACAATTGGTACTTAGGGTACAACTATACCATTGTTTTCCTCTAGCAGGGCCATTGTCCTGCAAAGTTTGGCTGCAACACTGAAAGACATATAGAGAATTAACAGAGGTTTAGATGTTGGTTTTATTGAAAATGTTTGGTCACCATTATGGTGATCAGTGTTTCATTTTGTTGGCCAGTTTGACTCTTGATTTTTTATGTGAGTTTATGGTTTTTGTAACAGTGCTAACAAACTACAGAAGTTTAGATGCAAACAGGCATTAAGAATTATCAGTGGTGATATTCTTAATGCTGCAATGCATGATAAGAATCATGAGTTTTATGGTGGCTTAGGGTTGGAGCTCAACTCAGGACAGCGTCTCTCTGGGACCGAACTTGCCAACCCCTGATTTGGAGATACAAAAGTATACCCTTAAGAGTACCACACCAGAGACAGCCAGGTACTATTGTACTCTATTTTTTATTATTATTTTTTGGAGTGTGAGTAACCTAAATTATTAATATTATTTGGGTGAACTATCCCTTTAAAATTAAACTAGGCTATCATTGAGAACAGTTTTTGAAATACATATGCCGTGAATATCATATTTGTCAGGCAAATTTGATTCTGAGATTTCAAAAAGAAACACTATCTCTATATCTGCATGACATGCATTAAGGCAAAAAAGACCAAAAGACAATAGAAAGGGTTAAAAAAAACTGAGTAGAGTCGGTCTCAAATTTTCTTAAGCAATCATCATCATCATGATAATTGTTAAATCATCTGGCCAATTGGCAAGGCGTTGGCCACAAGACCTGTGCCAGTGGGACAGTTATCTATTTTGTTAGTCACTCACTTCAGACAAATAGGTGTGAGAGAGGGAGTTGTGTTGTGGGAGTTGTGAGAAGGACTTTGCGCCTGGATGAACAATTATTTTCCTATATGACAGTAGTATCAGTCATCGTGGTATACATTTTGAAAACACCTTCCCTCTAAGGCAATTTGGTTAAAAATCATCCATTCAGATTTAACATTATGCAGTCATGGCCTCTAGTGGTCACTTCAGATACTGGCAGTCAAAAGATCACTTGTAAAAAAAATAAAAACACACTCTTATATATATTTTTTTTATTATATCAAAATACAAAAAGTTTTACGGGGTTATTACATGGACCAAAGCGTTGGAAAATGTCAACCTAATAGAGCTTGCCAAAATGTGCATATCTGGGCATCTGGTGATGTAAACAATGCAAATTGAACAGCTCCACTATACAGAACTTCAATTGGGCTGTTAAAGACAGCACGCTCACTAACACACACACACACACGCACGCACACACACACACACAGAGACACACACACACACACACACACACAACGCTCCATGTTTCATTCCCAGGTCTGGTATTGACGTAACTCTCAAGGACAATTCATTTGTCAGAATAGCATATTCTTTTTGATTGGGTCTTATTCTAGAGCAAGATTTATTAATAAACTTAAAAAATAATCAAAGCAATAGAACGCAAATTAAACAACAATGGTATTTTCTTTATTCTCTAAAAATGCCATTGCTTACTGCAGGGTTGTTCCCTTTTAATATCAAGATGCTGAATCAAAGTGTCCAGCTGAGTTATCGAGGAGGTCAATGTCATACTTCAGATGTTAGTAGATGCGAAACATCTTTAACATTTACTCCTAGCAGCATGAAGACACACTAGGCACCATATCTTAACATCTGAGGATGTGGAGACACCGAATGCCCATGAAAAATACTGTGAAGTAGGCCTACTAATCAAGGAAGAGAAGATAGAGGCACACTGCACCTTGTTTTATAACCGAGTTGTCGAGTAATTTGTTGGACAATTCATTAGCAGTGGCAGAAGAATCAAACAATACATCATAATAATATTGTACATAAGGCTTTGGTACAGCACCATACTGTTTAAGAATAATACCTGAAATAAATGAGATTACTTAACAAAAGAAGCCTCAATCATTCAATCAAATAAATCTGAAAGAAAGAAAAAAAAATGTTATTTTATAATTGTCTTAACATAAGAACAGTCTATTATACATTGCATGTAGGGTATTCAGGATGAAAAACATGTTTGCCCAGAACACATCTTCAGATAATATAATCTCTAAACAATATACAACACAAATTCGAAAGCAGTTAAAAAGCACACAAAAAAAAATGCAATTTGAAATATGCTTCCAATAAGCTCTAAGTATGAGGTTTAATGTTAAAACAGTCATAAATTAGTGCATAATGCAGTATTACATTCTAAGTTTTCAGTGCTGGTTAATATGAGCAAAAGAATCAAGAACAAAAAAATGTAGGCCTACATTATCTGAAACGAGACAGACATATTTCAGTGAAATATCTCAATTATGTACGGTTAGTTCTGTTCAATCAGAAACAAAGGAAAATAAAGTTTCACAAAGCACCATAAGTAAGCACAAAACTGAATACAGGCAATCAAAGAGTTGATATGACACTTCCTGCAAAATGAGCCCTCTTACTGAAGCAAAAGGGGGGCGTGTCTACCTGTACAGTATCATATATTCAACAAGAGAGACGTTTCGGTCGGGTTCTCCCTACAAAGACCACAGAGGAGCTGAATAAAATGCCGTCAATCACCATCCATCCACAGATATACAGCGACACTGCACCTGCATCTTAAATCAGCGTGACAGCTTTATGCGAGGATGCATCGCTCCACCGTGTCCATGAAAAACACTATAAAACAGAAATGCCGCCGCCTGACGCGCCAGACCTCCACCTGCATGAGTTACCAGTCCAGGTTTGTCCATGCTAAATGAAAAATGTACTATCATAACCGTGGTTACATTTCATGGATTATACATTGATATGCTGCCTCCTCAAAACTGGCACGTTCGTCTTTATAAAACCTTCTAAATACGCGGGGTTTTTTTTTTATTCATGGTGACGCGAACGTTTACGCGTTAACGTAACGAGCTGAATGTCAAAGCCGATCTATATTTAAAGGTGCGGTATGCAGGATTGACACCTAGTGGTTAAAATGGGTAATGCAGTCCAAATTCAAAATGTTGACGACTGTTTCCCCCGCCTCCTCAGACTCGACCGACTCGACGCTTACGCGGGTTGCCAGCTTGAAAACACGCGCAGTTGACAATGCAGTAAGTTGAGGAGTTGATTTATCCATGTTTTAATATTCTCTCATTCATAAAGATTTTTAGATGGATGCAGAGGCTTTTTAGGTCGGGTAGAATCTGCGATATCTGACCTAGTTTGTTTGCTGGCTTCCATGGCAGCAATACGCTGTGTTTTCTGCCAACTGGCAACCTGGGGTGTTGAAATACTATTTGGTATTGCACAGACCAAAACAAAATAGACATTCCGACATGGAAAGCACGGTTCAAATTGGAATAACCGTCTGTATCATTGTTTTTTTTTTTTTTTTAGAAACAAGTAGGCGAATTTAGCATGTTTCATACACACCTGCAAGCATATTATGGTATTTTTATGCTTTAGTAAAGTGAAAAACTAACATACAGCACCTTTAACGGTTTCCATACTGAAAGATAGTGAGCGCACAGGACCTGCCCTGTGAGAGAGGTTTTATTGCTTGCGGCCCTACTCACCAGAAGACAACGGAAATCACGACGGAGCTAGTTTAGTTTAAGACAGGACTGTGCGTGAGTTTGTGTGTTAACCTCTGAACCACAGCACCACAAGTTCAAAAAAGACATAGCACCAAGTCATAATGTGTACAATGTGCCTACATCCTTGCACGTTATATTTCTAGATCATGTAAACATTATGTGGCTGTTGTAGGGCTTAGTATTAGCAACGAGTTCTTGACAAAACACGTAGCAAAAACAGAGTTAAGTCTAACTCACACGTTTCTCCAAACAGCTAAAGGCAGGTAATCAAGAAAATCTAAAAATGAACACTGCCTCTCTCTTCTCAGAGACTACACGATTAAAGCAGCCTTACGAATTGCACCACGTGGGGTGGAAAAACGCTAGTAATGACGAAGACATACTTAGAAATAAACAACAGAATTTGCTGACCTAATACTGAATAGCTCAAATATACATGTTTGAGCATTCGTTTTCATGTCGAGATGTTGTATTGAAAGAAAAGACAAAGTAAACAGCCCTTTTGGGCACTTCTAAACTCAAAAAGGCTACTACGAATCTCTATACACAGAAATTCATCCCAGTGTTTCCTGCTTGTATGTTCAGCCTTATTCAAGTACTGCATGAGATTTCATTATGTCGTACCTCATTATTAAATTCCATTCACATAAGATGGAGTCAATCGCATTGGTGCGTAAACGAGCTAAAAATGAGAAACATCACATTGTAAATCTTCTAAGAGCAAATCATACATTCACCATCGGTTAAGCTAAACTAGCATACGCTCGATGAGCTTTCAACTGTAGGTAGCAAATCAGCAGCTGTTAGTGAATTCTAGAGACAATAAACATCCTTCGAAATACTAAACTCATCATCAATTCAAATAACACAAACTTTGCTATGTCATCAGATGAGCCGTGATAATAGTAAAGATTACAATACAATTGACTGAAATTGTTTTCAAAAAGAGTCAAGCTACTTTTGGAGGTTCACTTTTGTAGTTAGAAAGCAACCAAGACTGGTCATATTTTTTCCCCCACTGATTAGAATAAGGACTATTTCACTTTTCTATTTTATATTGATGTCTTCATTAATCTGCACGATATCTACGGTACTTCCTTTGTGTACTGTATGTCCAAAGCAACATATAACAAATTATTTACTTCAAGGAAGTGACGGAAAGCTAAATAATGCATTTCACCACTTCTAACTACATTTGTGCAAGACAAAGACCAAGTAATTCTACTTCAGTTTAAATATTACATTTCAACTTATGTTATCTGAACATGTCAAAAAAGCATATTTCTAAAATTGCATGTGAACCTGAATCCTTTTTCAGCAGGGGGCTATTAATAATCTACCTCCAACCACGGATTTAAAAAAAAAGTGCCGTAAAGCTGTCCACTGTTTTTTTTCTTTTCTTCAAAAAATAATGTAAATTATTTAAAAAATAAATAAGAAAGCATGTTTTCAGTTTCACCTGCATTTGAATGGAATAAAAAAATGTGAATAGACCAGACTAGTACTGCAGCCGTTCTTTTCAAGATTACAATTTCAATGATATTCTGTGCTTTATATTTCATATGTTATAAACAAATCAATTGTAGTTCTCTGGGCTTACATTAATCCCTCATGTCAAGCTTTGCCACAAACAGACAACATATGTCATCCAAAATGAAATATGCTAGCTTGCACAAAATATGGTAGAAGTGCTGAAATTATAGATTCCTTTTCTTTTTTTCTCTCTTTTTTGAGGTATATTTTGTAGAAGGAAGAAACCCTGTATTAACTATCACGTCTTGAGAGACACATTTTTGTACAGAGCATTTAACTCTCTCTATCCTTCACAATATACACAGTTCTGACAACGTTATGGCCAGCAAGACTTTTCCTAGCATCTAATGGAATGCTATTATTTTCTTTTTATTATCAAATGAAAAGCTTTTGTCCTGTCCCAGTTTTCTGTTTCTTCTAAAAGAGCACCCCTGTATGTTGTTCCTTTGTGTAAATTTACAGAAAATACAGATATGTGTAGTATATTGTGCCAACCGAAGAACATAATAAATTGTATCTAGTTTAGACTGATTACAAAACAGTACTGAGAGCTTGTCCATTCTATGCTTTTGCTAATGGACAAGAAGACGATCCGCCCCACAGGGTAAGTTTTAGTGAGTTTGAGGGGGCTCTTAGAGCAGAGAGCCATAGTTTAAGGGGGCTCGGTCCACACTGGCCAGCAGGGATTTTCTGTCTTCTCTGGGGTGAAGCCAGCGCAGCAGAGAGGACAGACGGAGGCATGGGGACTTTCTAAGTGTACTTTTCCACTTTTTCTTTGAGGGAGAGCTGAGATGTTCTCTTTGCTCAGAGGCCTGAGATGCATGCGGCTGCTGGGTCTGAGAGGTGGACACATCTAAAGACAGCAGAGCAAATGAGACACAGCAACAGAATAGATGTTTACCATAGAGACCACAGAAGAAAATGTGAGGGTTAGGGTAAGGCACCATCCATCCATCGTGCATGCAAACCTCGATGCCGGGGCTGATAACATGTCCATTTCTCCCAGTATGTAATGTACGGGTGAAACTGACCTGTCCTTTTCTTGAATCTGGAGTTGTTGTTCTTGTTGGCTGATGATTTCTTGGCTTTATTAATACAATAATATATCAGTGCTTCAAAGCTCTCAGACCCTGCAGGGACTCTCACTGCACCTAGATGCTCCCTGTGAGAGACAAACACAATGATGCATTACTTCACATCGCCACCAGGGTGCACTACGCTTTGACCGGCCTGATCAAACTGAGATTTAGCCCCGTCAGGGAACACTGGCTGCCCAAAGCCTTCATGACAAAAGTACCATTCATCAACATCATGTACTTTGCATTTTAGCAATTAATCATCTTTTGCTTGGCGAATTGCAAGAAACGCCTCGTTAGATATTATTAAAAAAAATACTGTGTATCAGTTGACTTCTGACACTTTTCATTGGCCATCAGCATAAATATTAAATGTCAAATCACTTCTTTTTTTTTAGGAAAACAAAAACTCTTCTTCATTAGATGGGTACTCTGCAAATTAAAAGTACATTGTATTAGTTCAGTTAGTATGGTGAGTTGAATTAAGCACCCCCCCCACCACCACCACCACCACCCGCTCATTTACTACAGAACACACCTAAATTAACATGAATAAACCTTTTACCTCATGTTGTACACTGCTGCCATGCTGCCAGCACTGTCCAATCAAATTACAATTAGCCAAAATCTCCCGTTTCCCAGTAAGCTCACTGGTTTCCTATTAAACTGACCACAGGGGTATTTGTCTTTTATCGCACATGCCATTCCTCTATAATGTCAGAGATCATGTCACTCAAACGTCCATACTGAAGAGTCAGCCAACAACTCATGGGTTCACAAGGCACAGAAACACAAAGCGTTTACAGATAGTCTCCCCTGCTGCTGAGGCTGTGGAAAGAGAAAGTGAAAGTGATTAATAGAGGGGGAGGTAGACATGACCGAGCACTAAATTTCGCCACATCAAACACACTCTGGTTACCATGAATACACTGTACAGTGGCTTCACCATGCTGACAGGAGAAGAGATGGCAGGGAGGGGAGAATGGCCAGTAAAGAACAGTCACATAAAAGAAAGGAACCAAACCACTAGGACGACAAAATGTGACAAGAAATTTTAGTTTGAGAACTGCTGTTACTGATTCGGCATCGAGAAAGAGGATTTAGAAAAGGCATGCATGATATTTTTGCACATGGAAACAAAATTTTAAAGGGGAATATCCAAGTGTGCCTCTAAAAGGGCGCAAGTGCAACATTTCCTGAAAAAAACACAAAAATATTTAATGATCACAGAAATGCTTTGAAAAGCAGTGCTGAAAAAAAGCTTAAAAATGGCTATGTTTATATACCAGCAAATAAAAAATCTCAGGATATTTACCAAAAAAGACCATTTTATCATGTAATGAAAATAGTCATTCCCCTTTAAATGAGAATGATTTAAGACCCCGCCTGCAAACCCCTCCCCTTTCAGACATGGATTCGACCCTTACCTATTGTGGTGTAGAGGACCTGGTCACAACAATGCTGCCCAGATAGCTGAGATCAATCAAAAACAAAGAGGGTAAGACTACCAGTGTCTCCAGAGAAAAGCGGCGTCTCTACTCTATTATGAGGATGAGTGTTGCAAGAGATGAGCGCACACTCATCCCTGGCAACGAAGGCCGCCTAAGAAGGCCACCGTGATGGTCAAAGCCCTGAGTTAGAGGAAGTGAGAGAAATGTAAGGAAATGAGTTGGAGAGGGTGAGTGATGTGATCAGCCCACAAAAGAGGACAAAGAAGGAAGAGCCATGGGATCATCATGGATGCACTAGAAATTCCTGAGAATGGATGCACTAGAAAATCCTAACCATGAGAAACGTTATACACTACATCATTAATTATATCAAGATTACACTGTTTAAAGGTTAAAGGACAAAAAAGAAAAAAAAGGGAATGGAAATTTATCCTGTTAACCCAATAAAGAGTTACACTGGAGGACATGGACATTTGTGCATATGTAAATAGTTTATAGTAAGATGTACATGTAAAAGTATTTTTTATCAAAAATCGCAAAAGCATGAAAGCTTTGCTTTTGCGGCACAGATGATGAATAACAAACTCCTTTGTCTTTTTGGAGCCTCCAATGGTACGGTTCACCTACCCTGGAGAGGGTTCTGAGGGGAGCATCTCCTCATCTGTCCTTCTCTGAGATGGCATCTGGCCGAAAGCATCACTGCTCTCCGTGGGGGGTGAAGGGGACTGGGAGGGGTAGCTTGCTGCGGATGTGGCAAAGGCCATGTGGGCACGGTAACTGAGGCTGGGCCGCTGGCCACTCTGGCCTTGGGTAGGTGAAGTGGCAGGGGAAGAGGAGAGAGACCTTCGGGAAAAGGAGACACTGGCGGGGTGACGGGCACTCTCGGGCATCTCTTGAGAGCGGGAAGACCGCAGGATGCTGGGGCGGGGAGGAGGGCGGACGAGAATGTCTGGAGAGCCGGCATGTGAGCTGGGAGGGGTCTGGGTCAGTGGGGAGAGTCGTGACGGCTGCAGGACCACCTGCTGCAGGCCGAGATCCATCCTTCGTGCTGCCCTGGGGCTCAGCCAAGGCTGGGCCTCGGACCTCCAGCCGTCCGAGCTCTCACTGTGCAGTGTGCTTGGGCTCCCCATACGAGCCGTGGCGCCTAAGTAAGGCAACACTGGTACGCCCATACCGTGGGCAGTGTGTCTCAACTGCCCCAGAGTCTGGGCCTGTTGCATAGTTATATGCTTGGCTGAAGGGCCCTGAGGCGGAAACCTGCCGGGAGATCTGCTCAGTTGGGCTCTAGGGGCCTCCAGCTGGAGGAAAGCAGAGCTTGAAGGGAGCTGAGAAGTGGTGCTAAGAGTGCGACTATGGGAGGGGTATGGCGGGGGCTCGGGGAGGTCCCGGTGGAGATATGAGGAATGACGTGGTGGAAGAGCGAGACGGGGACCCTCCTGACCCAGAAAGGGGAAGTCAGGAGGCTGCCAGATCTCGGTTGAGCGAGAGGAGGGAGGGCTATGCACCAGTGGGAGGGCGTGGCTGGAGGCGCCGTACTGATGGATCCTCAGCTCCTCCCTCTCCTCTGGGATGGTGGGATGGCGAAACGGCCCCTCGGGGGGGTATGAAGGTGAGGAGGACATGGCAGAGCTACGTGGACTAACATCAGGCATGTAAAACGGAGGGTGAAGCTCCACCTCAGCACCACTACCTAGATAGCCATAGAAGGGGCCTGGAGGGAAGACCCTGTGAAAATGGGAGACCCGGCTCTGCCCTGTGGCCTGAAGCCGACTACCCTCCGAGATGCTCATACCTTCCATAGGTCTCTGGAACCGGGGGCTGTAGGCTGGGGGCTGCATGTAGGACTCCTGGCTGGAGGACACAGGGGATATCTGGGGCCTGAGGGTGGCCATGACTGGGGGTAGGGGCCCTGGGTCATCGTTCTCCTCATCTGATTGGCGGAACTCAGGATACAAGTCTGATTCCTCCACAAAGGGAAAACCCTCAATGCGTCTGGGCTTGAGGGATGCGTCGATGTCGCTGGGGTCCATGACGAATCGGCCGTCAGGTCCACGGCTGATCAGCTCGATGGGCGTGGTGACCTCAGCTTCGTGCTTGGACACGCTGTACTTCTTACTGGTTATTGCTCTCTTGGTTTTCTTATAGAGGGAAAGCTCTTTCTCTTTCCTAGGGCTTGGCAACTTCTTAACGTATAGACTGTGGCCACCCACGCTGGCCAGAGATGGGGGCCGGGAGGAATCAATGCTCTCAGGACTGATCTTCCCAGAGGACAGCCTATCAATCAAAAAAGACATGGGGCTTAGGACCGAGCCCTGGGGAATCCCAGAATTCAAAATCAGCACTATAAGAACAACAACCACTTTTTGAATATAACCTAAAGAAAATGGCATGATATTACACTTTCTATTTTATGCAATTTTTTTTAAAGTAATACAATTCAGAGAAATTAGCCTTTTATCCATTTTCATAATAGTGATAACATTGAACAATGACAATATTGTCGAACAAAACTGAAAGACAATGTCAGGATGAGACATAATGGAGAACAACAGAATGAGGACAAACACATAAGTTTTTACAGGCACCAGTGAGCCAACAAGATATCAGCTAAACTATATCTTCACCCAACTTCAATAATAATCCATCTTCCTAACTTTAAAAAAGTGCCAAGTGTCAAATTAGGAGCAGCTGAGGGCTGAAGTTGTCTATTCCCCCACAGAAGCATTTTAGCTCCGCACCACTAACTGAAAACATGCAGCTACGGCAGACAGGCGCATGTTAGCGCCTGCTGCAGAGAGAGATGCAGGTGCAAGCACTCACTGAGGGCTGGTAGATGGGGGCCTGTAGCTGCTCCTGTCTGGCTCTTCCCAGTAGGGCTCAATGCCAGGCAAGGGGGTAAGAGGAGGCCTGTGGTGACAAAAACACAATAGAGACGGGGCAGAGTCGGCCGTCAACCAGACTATGGTTCCACACTGCTATGTGGAAATGGGTGGGATGGGAGCATGAGACTGCAGCTCTATTAAGACCACAATGGAATCAGATAAGAGCGTGAATCCCAGTTTCAGCTGGGTTGGAGGTGTTACCATTAATGTTCCCCTTCCTTTATCTCTGGTTAAATGTTAGAGTGACATGCTGCCATGCCTGCACTGATCGATTTAGAGAAGCTGGGGGGTAAGCATCATGTTTAGAAATATATTCTTGCACTATTCTAAGGTTCTATCACAACCTGACTGGGCAGCAAAAAAAAAAAAAAAAAGCTTGAGAAGATTGTTTGTAATGGCAAATCAATGCATCTCACTGCTGAAAAGCAGAAGTAAGCACAGATGCATTTATAGCAGCCACTTTAGTGACCACTCAAATCCTCCTCCATGCATCTCTCACGTTAACACAGCAGCTGCTAGGGTCAGCTGTTTGATTTTCCAAACTGTACATGCTCGCTCTCTTTCTCTCTCTCAAGCCATGTGCCTGGAAGTCAACAGATTTGCAGAAGTTCAAAGTATGATGGATGTTACCATGCACTGGTACTTACGGAGATTCAATGCTTTTCCTTGTGTGCGTAATCGATAGAGGAGGGTCTAAGGACAAATCACACAGCGCCACATCAGCATGACAATATGCTTCAAATCTTTATCTCAACCATTGCAATGCTGAAGATGGTAAAATGTAACAACTGCAACAGTTTGTGATACGCAGCAACTGTGGTGCAGAAATGATACATTTCAGCTTTAATCCAGGAATGGGACTGTGCCTTAAAGTTTTGAAGGACTCACCTCGCTTGCGTTTGAGCTTGCGACGATGCTGCTTGTTGACAAAACACGCAGCGAGCGTGCTGAAGAGAATGGCAGCCGCCAAAAAACAAATGGTGGCCACAATGCCGGCCACCACTGGCTTGGCCAGCCCCTCGTCTGAGATCTCTGTGGGAGGGAAGGGGTCTGAGAGAAGAGACAGACTCCAAAACATGAAATTAGGATGGATGAATGCAGCAAGCGTGTATTCACAAAGCAGGTTAACGTGATTGCAGACTTTGATTCAGTTAGTGTGCATTTCAAAGCAGACTATAGCACAGTGTTAACATAACGGCAGTCTATCAGATCTGAAGAGCCATGCCTATTTAAATGGAGGGGGCACGTTGCTTTGAGCCAAGTGGACTTTGAATGCAACTTCCACAAAAGATAATTATGTTTATTGCATTTATCTAAAACACTGTGGCAGAAGTCATGTTTTAGCTTTTTTTAATTTCAGCTTTTTAATCTCAATGAAAATGCATGGTAATTTAATCAAATGTATTAGCTTTAACTTTGTTAAAAAGTGTTTTGACTGCCATTGTTGCCTCCTCCAAAAAAATAGGTGATACATGAATTGCATCTACACAGCAAAAAAAAAAAAAAAAAGGAATACAGTAGGGCACTAACTACAATGAGCAGCAGGGGGCGGTGAAGCTCTAGGTGGCTAAAGCAATGAACTGGTGCATTTTAGCTATGCCCCTTATTCTCACCTGTACTTGACACTCCCACCACATTACTGCTCTCACTGACAAGATCATCCATTACAGCTAGCGCTCGGAATTCATACCAAGAGTCCTGAGAGACAGAGAAACAGGTCAGTGGGTCACAAATCCTGTGAGGCCAACAGGTTGAAGTGTCAGATCTACCAACAGATTTGTAACAAGAACATTTGTAGCAGACTCCACTATGTCAGACTGAATTAAAATGACATCCTTTGAGCTTTTCAGCTAAAATGCATTCCCTTACTGCGTTTCTCTCAATAACCACAGAGCTGCCAGGCTCTGACACAAACACATTAAAATCACTCATTTGGACTTCAAATTAGATATACTTTTTACACAAAAACACAAATTGCAAATAACCTTAGCTTTAACTTCTCTATTATTAAAGGGGCACCTAAATAGTACACACACACACACACACACACATTTAAATATATATATGGATTAGGCATAACATTATGACAGGTGAAGTAAATAACACTGATTATCTCTTTATCACGGCACTTGCTAGTGGGTGGGATATATAATAGGCAGAAAGTGAACATTTTGTCCTAAAAGTTGATGTGTTAAAAACAGGAAAAATAGGCAATCGTAAGGATTTGAGCGAGTTTGACAAGGCTCACTGATGCACGTGGGGAGCAAAGGCTGGCCTGTGTGGTCCGATCAAACAGATGATCTGCTGTAGCTCAAATTGCTCAAGAAGTTAATGCTGGTTCTGATAGAAAGGTGTCAGAATACACAGTGCATCGCAGTTTGTTGTGTATGAGGCTGCATAGCCGCAGACCAGTCAGGGTGCCCATGCTGACCCCTGTCCACAGCCAAAAGCGCCAACAGTGGACACGTAAATGGTAAATGGACTGCATTTATATAGCGCTTTCAACAGACCCTATGGCCACCCAAAGCGCTTTACATTTTTGCCTCACATTCACCCATTTATACACCGACGGCAATGTGAGCCATGTAAGGCATCATCCAGCTCGTCGGGAGCAGCTGGGGTTAGGTGTCTGGCTCATGGACACCTCGACACTTTGTCAGGTGGAACCGGGGATTGAACCATCAACCTTCCGATTTGTAGACAACCTACATGAACCACTGAGCCACTGCCGCCCCAAAACATCACCTGTAAACATCAGAACTGGACCACGGAGCAATGGAAGAAGGTAGCCTGGTCTGATGAATTACGTTTCAGGATGTACTATGGGAAGAAGGCAAGCCGGTGGAGGCAGTGTGATGCTTTGGGCAATGTTCTGCTGGGAAACCTTGGGTCGGATGTTACTTTGACACGTACAACCTACCTAAGCATTGTTGCAGACCATCTACACCCTTTCATAAAAACGGTATTCCCTGGTGGCTTTGGCCTCTTTCAGCAGGATAATGTACTCTGGCACAAAGCAAAAATGGTTCAGGAATAGTTTGAGAAGCACAACAACAGGAGCAGTTTGAGGTGTTGACGTGGCCTCCAAATTCCCCAGATCTCAATCCAATTGAGCACCCGTGGGATGTGATGAACAAACAAGTCGGATCCATGGGGCCCCCACCTCGCAATTTACAGGACTTAAAAGATCTGCTGCTAACATCTTGGTGTTAGATACCACAGCACACCTTTAGGGGTCTAGTGGAGTCCATGCCTCAACGGGTCAGGGCTGTTTTGGCAGCAAAAGTGGGACCAACACAATATTAGGAAGATGGTCATAATGTTATGTCTGATCAGTGTGTGTGTGTGTGTGTGTGTGTGTGTGTGTGTGTGTGTGTATGTATGTATATATATATATATATAAAGCTGCCATTTTTCCATTGTCACATTATCCCTCAGAATTCATTCTAATATGCTGATTTCTTATTATCAGTGTTGAAAACAGTTGTGTTGCTTTAATATTTGTGTGGAAACGTGCATTTTTTTTCAAGATTGAAGAATAGAAAGTAAAAAAACAGCATGTATTAAAAAAATAACTATTTTATAACACTATAAATGTATTTACTGTCATGTTTAATCGGTTTAATGTATCATTGCTGTCATAAAAGTATTAAAGTAGAATAAACATATTAAATTAAAAGGATCTTACTGACCCCAAACTTTTGCATGTAAGTGTATACTATGAATATAAATTTATTGTATTTTCTACAAAAACCTGATGGCAGCATTAACTGCCATAAAAACATATATCTTAGTAGTAACATAACCACAATAAGTGTTACCTGAATGAGGTCTCTTGCTATGATCTCCGTCTCAGTGGCAGGAATCAAGTCATCCAAAACCTCCCACCTTTCTCCCAGACGAAACTCAATGATGTAACGGTCGATTGGTGAAGAGTGATTGGCCGGAGGAAGCCATGTCAACAATACACCCTGCTGTGTCCGGTTGGCTGTGAGGCACCGTGGTGGAGTTAGAAGCACCAGTGGTTCAGGGGTACTTATGGGATACCCTAGGAAAGACAAAAGGAGTTTGAAATACATCTCATGTGGGGAGTCATCCAGAAGTCCATTACACAATGCAGTTTGTACACAAGTGTCGCCCACCTCCTGTAGTCACAGTGACTACCTCACTGAAGGGGCCAGTGCCCAGCTTGTTCTGGGCCAGCACACTGAACTGATAGGCAGTCTTTGTCTCCAATCCCTGGACCATCAACCACGTCTGAGATCCGGGGACAGGCATGGACAGCCAATCATGTGGCCCTAAATCATTCTTCACCTTCCTATTGGATTATAACAAAGAGTCGCATTAAAATGCATTTTACGAGTTTAAAACAAGAACATGCCTTGCATTCTTGAAATACAGTGAAACATAAATGAATTGAGCTTAAACTGTCCCACTGATTCATGGTATTTGCAATTCATAATTAATGCTTTAACATTAAGGGGAAAAAAAGAGTCACAAGCATATGTAGAAAAAAGTGAGGAAGGAACTATATTTAGCGGGGATTCTGGCATGACTTACACCGGGCCGTACCAGACCGAGAACGTCTGTTCAAAGCCTCCGTCATATCCAGGTTCCCAGGAAACGTTAGCAGAGCTTGTGGATGCTGACACGTGGACATTAGTTGGCGCATGTGGACTAGTGCCTGAAATAGGGTTATTTTTAATTAGAAGTGATTTCAACCGTTATTACTATTCAGAGTTGTAAAGAGTACCTGAAAACCATACTTGAGTAAAAGTACCTTAAGTAACCAATTCCAATACAACTTTAGTAAAAGTCCATTAAAAAAAGTACAGAAGTATTTACTCTTATAACATGTTTTTTTCTGAATACTCGATTCTGATTGGCTGGAAGGTGTGTAATAAAAGTCAGTTTAATCACCGTTCTATATTAATGCACTGTTTCTATTGAAGCATGCACACACATATAGTACATCACTCTGAGATTGTGCTGCGCTCACACAGAAATATTCAGTAGCACAAAAATGTATTATTCTTTTGATACGACTTTTATTGATAATTTTACTACTGAATCACTACAATATATTTCTCAGCAACGGGGCTAACATGGCTGGTTTTGAAGTAATTAAACTCACAGCTTTATTGTAAATAGAGAGATAGACACTGAACAGATGTATTTCGCACATCTCTCTCTCTCTCTCTCTCTCTCTCTCAATTTCAAATGTTATTCAATATTCAGCCAAATATTGCGCTGCAAACATCAAAAATAGCTTTAAATGCTGGCAAATTATCATGGTAAAAGGGGGATAATCCACAGCTAGGTGTGCATTACGAGATTTAAACACACTTCGCTTTACGCTGGTTGGTTCTTTGCCTCCACGTTGTGCTTTAAAATCATTTAAAGGGTCAGTGTGTATAGTATTTATAAGGATCTACTGACATAAATGCAATATAATATATATTACTGTTTTCAGTGGTATAAAGACCTTATATAATGTACTGTTATGTTTTTATTACATTAGAACGAGCCATTTCTATCTCCATACACCGCGGGTCCTCTAACAGTGAAGTTGCCATTTTACGCCGCCGTGTTTCTACATTAGCCCTAAATGTACAAACTACTATATAGAGCGCTAGCTACTCTCTGCTGTCTCAGACGACAACATTTCTGTCCTGTGTCGACTACCATAGCTTCTCTATGTGCTCGGAAAGGGAGGGAGGATGCAATTCACAAACTCACCACTATATGTGATCCACTATAAATCACACATTGCACCTTTAATGCACAGCTAGCCATGGATTAGCCCTTATGTACTGAATGGAGGCTCAGAGATATGCTAGTCCTCATCACCTGAAGGCTCATCACTGCGTCAGCAAGCATAGTCTATTGCTTAGCCTAACGTGCACCAAAAATGTAACAATGCGTCAATTCTACATGGACTGCAAGCGCTTGCGATTGGTCTGCTAGAACCCCTCCCTCAGAGGTACACGACGTGCTCCCTTCCGCATGTGTAACTACACGTTGATGCAGACAACGACACAGAAGTATAAATGAATTCTGACATATATCATACAGCGTAGAGGCTATGGCGCAGGTCCAACGCAGAAGTATAATTCAGCCTTAAGAGACATAGGCTACCAGTGAAAAACAAGAAACAGTTAAACTGTGAGGAGAGAAATGACAAAATCGAAATAAAACTGAACACCTTGATATTGCAATCAACACAACAGCTTCTGTTTTTTTGTTTTTAAAAATATATATATATATTTAATCAAAAATACAGTAAAAACTGTAATATTGTGAAATAATATTAATACTTAATATAAACATTTTATATCATTTCATATCAAATACATTTTGAAATGTAATTTATTAAATGTAATTTATTGGTCAATAATTTTTTTTATCATTACTTGTAATATTTTAGAAGAAACTGACATTTTTTCCAGGCATGTTTAATGAATAGAAAGTTCAAGAGACAGCTTTTATTAGAATTATTTTTATTTATTTATTTTGTAAGTTTAATGCATCCTTGCTGAACAAAAGTATTCATTTCTTTCAATCCTAAAATTTTTATGGTCTAAGCCAGGCTGTTTGTTCCAAAACAACTTTCCAAGATGGATTTCGCCTTGTCAGACACAGCTAGAGAGATTTATGAGGAACTGAAGAACAGGAGATTTGTTTGTCTGACCTGAACCTCCTCTCACTTATGTTTTCTGACCAGACAATAAACAAACTCCAAGCACAGACTAACCCAGTCTGATAATAGCAGCAGAGCACCAGCCGCTGAAGACGATGAAGACTCTGAAGTGGAGGATGGTTTCAGGAGTTCCATCACATCTCTTATCGGCACCTAGCAGCTGCGGAGAATCTGTTAATTGCTCCCTCATTAACCATAATCTTTAGACTGTCATGACACCAGTCCATCACCAAACAAATAAAGTGTGTGTGGTGTTGTGTCCCTGCTGACACATCACTTGTCATCCGAGGGCGAACTCACAGACGTGACAGCTGAGTTAGAGCACCCAGAGCTACACGGCCCCCTACTGTAATGACTCACTTGTGCCGCTTGGCTGGGTATCACAATGTCCTGGACTACACTTTCTGTCTGGCACATGATGAGAAATCACATTTGTGACGTATTTAGTGGCTTTACATTTTTTTAATTAAATTAATTTATTAAAATATTTTAGAAATTAGACAGACAGGCAGATAGATAGATAGATAGATAGATAGATAGATAGATAGATAGATAGATAGATAGATAGATAGATAGATAGATAGATAGATAGATAGATGGATGGATGGATGGATGGATGGATGGATGGATGGATGGATGGATGGATGGATGGATGGATGGATGGATGGATGGATGGATGGATAGATAGATAGATAGATAGATAGATAGATAGATAGATAGATAGATAGATAGATAGATAGATAGATATTTACCTATTACAAAAAGGCGTGTGCTGGCAGTGATGCTTGTTACTACGTTAGTGGCAACACATTCCCACTCTCCGTGATCCTCTTTGCTCAGAGACATGAATTGCAAGCTACCACTTTGTAAGATGTTATGTTTGCTTCTGCTGGGCTTCCCGACCTTGACAAAGCACAAAATAAGAAACAGTACATGATTGTCTATCCGTGGCATGGGGGAAATATATTACACTCAGTGTCCTGGTGGGTCATACCTTTCTCCATACGATGGTTGGAATCTCAGGGTCTCCAGAAGCAGCGCAGGGGATGACCAGCTCTCTCCCCGCCTCCTGACGGTACTCCCCCCCGGGCCTCACGTTGAAGTAAGGGGGGTCCTGGGGTCACATAATGACGTTCAACACACAAACCTTCAAGGAAAAAGTGATCATGACCCCTTTAATTAAGATGCACTGACTCACCTTTAGCACCAGAGTGGCCGGAGGGGACTGTCCCATGGTACCTAGGACATTGTAAGGCACACAGGTGTAGGTGCCAAGGGAGTCTTCAGTGACCTCTGCCACCCGAATGCTTCCGTCTGCCATTTGGCTCCATCCAGGATACTGCGAGAGGACCACAGGAGAGCAATCAGTGATCTTTTGTCAAACAGTCATGAGTCTCTACATTTCAGAAATCAGAAGTCTACAGACCTTCTCGATTCTGAGTGGGTAGCCATCTTTCTCCCATCGGACTGACATAACTGGAGGGTTGGCATCCACTGGGCAGCGAATGATTCCCGGCAACTTTCTTGGGACGTATATGACAGGTGGCATGTTCACAACACGGGCAGGGTCTGCGAAGGTGGTACAGTCCAAACAGGAATTAGGGATATGGCGAGCAGGACAAGCGACCGTGAGAGCGGGGCGAGGCCGGCGGCGCAGAGATAATGAGCCCCCACTACGCGCAGCACCTCACGGAGGAGCTTTAGAGGTATAAAAGGTGGAGTGATGACAGTGAAGGAACAGGGGAGGACCAGGCATGAATTTTGTGTTTTATTTGTTTTATTATGTCTGTGTGGCAACCGTCCGTGAGGGGCTGCTGATTTTACTTTCATTTTGTGTTTATTTTCACCAGTTCTCGCCTCCTTCTCATACTAACACACAGCGTAGTGCTGAAACCAGGGACAAAGGGAGATGCTGTCGGAGAGCCCTCCCTGCTAATGGGGATCGCGGTGCTGAGGAGGTTGGGTAGCATGGAGAAGCGGAGAATGCGAGTGGCTGCCCGAGGCGGTGGTGCTGTGGAGCGAGTAAAGAACAGGTGGGACGGAGAGCTCGCTGCCGTGCTCCTGGGTCAAGGTGGGGTGGCTGCCATCCGAGAGGGAGCGGTGGAGTCGCCACCATTTGCCGTGGGCTGAAGCCTGCTGCCGTCCGCCATGATGGGAAGGAGCTGGGAACAGGGAACACACTGCCGGCTGCCCTCAACCGAGTAGGCATTGTTGGCCGCCAGGAGGTGGAGGAGTGTCAAGCCGTCCACCGAGCGTTTTAGTACTATCATATGCCAATGCGAGTAAGAGCCTCACGACTGGTTGCAGTGTGTCCGGGACCCGGACCAAGAGGGGTGGGGGTTAGAGCGGAGTTTCAAAAGCATAAAAGGAGGAGGGACAACAGTGAAGGATGAGAGAGGACCATTGAGGCCTGAATTTTATGTTATATTTTGTTTTTATTTTATTATATGTGTGTGTAACTCCTCCTTTTCAAAATACCCGTTCCAAGCGGGATTCGAACTTAGGTCCGCCTGCATGAGAGTCAGACGCTCTATCAAGGAGGCTAAAGACTGCAACCTCTAGCGTCAGTCGCTAGAGCGTCTCTTGAGTACAGAGGAGTGAGGTTTTACTTGCACAGTGACTACTAGCTGGCCTCTGTTACACTCACCCCCTTAAACCTCAGTACCATCCAGGTCACGGCACCAGAGCAACCCCCTCCTGTTTGAACCACCCGCTCAAAGCGGGACTCGAACTGGGGTCCGCCAGCATGCGAGTTGGCCGCTCTAACAAGGAGGCTAAAGGCTGCAACCTCTAGCGTCAGTCGCTAGAGCATCTCTTGAGGACAGAGGAGTGAGGTTTTACTTGCACAGTGACTACTAGCTGACCTCTGTTAGATCTGCAGCAGCCGTCTGTGAGGGGTTGGCGACTTTACTTTCATTTTGTGTTTTTTTTTCACCAGTTCCCGCCTCCTTCTTTCCATACCAACCATAGACTGTAAAAAATATGGACGTAGTGTGTCCGTGACGTCACCCATAGGATTCCGATAAGTTCTGAAGCTTAAAGTAGGGGCAACCTGGGCGTTGCCATCTTGCAAGTGCGTCATTGCGTCTGACTCCCGGGTAACAGAAAATGGGCAAAAAGGTGGGATGTGGGCGGAGCTTAGGTGATGCAATGACTATAGACTGTGGATAAATGGCTATCCGCCTGTAACTACACCCTTAATTATGCAGAACTTTGAGGCTTTTTATAACGTAAACAAATGAGTTAAAAAAAAAATTGTCATTAAGGTCAAAATTATCCTTATAGGCCAAAACCACAATTTGTACCAGGCTGTAAAGATGTTTTTTACTGATGTAAAGTTGAGAATTTTAACATGGGGCTCAATGAGATTCTGCTCCCTTCTGGAGCCTTTCCGTAGTGGCAGTTGAGGAATTGCAGTTTACATTACTTCCGTATTGGCTTCAAGAGAGATCGCGGGAGGTTGCCGCTTGATACCGACACACAACGTTACAAGGGACATGGGTGAAAATGTTAGATAGCAGATTAGAAAACATAAAAAATTTTAAGTCAACATGAAATTATTGTCAATAGTGTGTATAGTATAAATATTGTCAATAGTGTGGCGATGTATGAAGTGCCACTTACGTCGAAAGTAATTTTCAAACCAAGAACCTTTCTGTTGGTCAACCCGGTATAGCCCAGATCCCCAAATTTTTACCCCCCAAAAAGTATGAGGAAAAACAATCCAATGTTGATTGCAAATTAAACCCAGTTAAAGACAGCCATTAAAATATGGTCCATACAAAATATAGATATAAAAATTTGTATAAACGCATCTCTCGTATCTTGACAGTGTTCGGGAGCCTGTGTAAGTGATGTGTCGTAACAGAGCATGTAAGTGTTATTTAAAGCCCTTCCTGTGAAGTTCTCTCACCTGAAGCAGCCCTGGGGTGTCGCTGACTGATGTAGCACAACCCCAGCGGCACAGAGGAACGGGCTGCTAATGAGACAGTCAGCCACTGCTCTGCATATGACACAATATAATGTGCTTTTCCACCACTAATCTCTTCTCTCTTCGAACTACCGGGCTATATTTCCCCTCGGTTCCTTCATTAAGGGCCCCTTGTCACCCCTGACCTCTTTTCAGCTGTGATGATATAGTTGGTCATGGTGATGTACTGTTCTTGGTGGTAAATTGATAAAAGCAATCGTTCGAAAAAAACATTTAAAGGGTTTGTTCACCCAAAAATGAAATTTATGTCATTAATGACTCACCCTAATGTCGTTCCACACCCGTAAGACCTCCGTTCATCTTTGGAACACAGTTTAAGATATTTTATATTTAGTCCGAGAGCATATCCAAGTGTATGCACACTATACTGTCCAGGTCCATTCATGATCCAGATCACCAATGTCATGTGATTTCAGCAGTTTGGCAGTTTGACACACGATCCGAATCATGAATCAATACACTGATTCATGACCGTTTGAATCTTTATTTGAGGTTTGAAAACAAATGCGGAAGAGAAGACAATGCTGAATAAAGTCATATTTTTTGTTATTTTTGGACCAAAATGTATTTTCGATGCTTCAAGAGACTATAACTAACTAACTGATGTCACATATGGACTACTTTGATGATGTTTTTATTCCCTTTCTGGTCATGGACAGTTTCTTCCTCATGAAACAATGGATACTAGACTTTAGATATTTTCATTGGAGATACCTAATCTACATAACAGCTGATTGCTGACTTATATTTAATAATAATAATAATAATAATAATATATTAATATTAATAATATAATATAATATAATATAATATAATATAATATAATATAATATAATATAATATAATATAATATAATATAATATAATATAATATAATATAATAAAGAGTTTTAAGGTATAGCGTAAGACTGTAAAGTGTAAGTTTCTGTATATTGATTATGAAGGCCACAGGTAAATATGGAATTTATTATAATGGGTTTATGTAAAGATTGGTTTAAGTTCACTTAAATTAAAAGCTGTTATTTTTTTAAAGCCTAATAAATGTTGAAATTGATATAGCGTTCAATTATATGGTAATGCTGAATGTCTATCATTAATGTTAATCATTACCAATTATAAAAAATAAATAAAAAAAACATATTATTTATATTTCATAGAGTCATCAGTAGAAGTATATTAGTATCAGTGATACTACAATGCTATCATATGCTATGATATTACAATGCTATCATATTTTGTCCAGAAAATTAGCTTATTTCGTCCCTGGTTCAAGTTTCCTCCGGGTGCTTCGGTTTTCCCCACACAATCCAAAGACATGCCGGTTAGGTGTATTGGACATGCCAAATTGGCCGTAGGAGTGTGTGTGAGTGTGTCCCAGTACACTCATATCTGGTTTGCGTCAGGAAGGGCATCCGGTGTAAAACCTGTGCCAAATCCAATGTGTGTGTGTGTGGATAATTTTTGATGAAGCAAACCCTGCAAAGGACTAACGCTAGCAAAATAGAAATATTTCATATAAATAAAATAAATCCTGACAATGTCACTGCTAAATACCTATAAGTATTGTGGTATTCTGTCATTTTTCCTAACTTCAACTCATAAATACAATCCTTCCGACATGGCTTGAACGTGCCATGATGTGCCTCATCCAATCAGATTTGATAGCTGGAACCATGTGTTAATAATGAAGTTGCTTCAGTGAGAACTCTTGGCTGTCATTTATAACTGTCATGATTCCAATTTTTCATGATGACCACAGGAAGTAAGGCTCTTCCAATCTGTCTTCTCCTACCAAGAGAGAGAATGATATAGAGACAGTCAGACAGACAGAGACAGAGAGGCAGCTCAGACTCGGGGTTTATCCGCCACTTCCTGCTGCACCTCAAGAGTCTTGGTGCAGATGGAAACAAACTCTCAAACCCTCCAGAGAGATGCAGCAACTAGAACATCTCAGATGCCTGGCAGTCACCACGGCATCTCAAAGGGTGTAAATAGCTCTGTCCCTGTACGTGACAGACACCAATTATATAAAACAAAATCTCAAAGGAACACAAGACATTGACTGAGATTTTAAATTCAGGCCTGGTACTATCCTTCCCTCGGGTCATTTTGACCCGAAATTCATTAAATTTGTATTTATTTTTGTGTTCATCGGAGTGGTCCAAGTCCCTAGGACTTTTGTCGCATTTGAACCACGAATACACCAAAAAAAATGTTTTGAGACTAGATTCGAGGAGGATTTTGTGGTTGAAATTTTTAAAAGAAACAAATCCGTCATTCGCGGGTCATTTTGACCCCCTTAGTAATTAATGGAATGCAAGGAATGCTTTAGTACAAAATGCTCAAAATTCAAATTAAAAATGCTAAAACTTAAACAAAAAATTATTTCATAATGTCTACATGTGTATCTGAATGCATATTGAAGAGAAACTGACTTTAGGACCCAGCGAACAGATAATTTGCTCCATATAGAGCTATAAGGACATCTAGTGGCAAGAGGCATGAAATATCATGATATATATACCAGCTATATATATATATATATATATATATATATATATATATATATATATATATATATATATATATATATATAAAGTGTGTATATATAGTAATTTAAAGGTAAATAAAATTAAAAATTAAAAATTATCAGAAAAAGTTGCATTAAAAATAGAGCAAATATTATCAAAATTAAATGAAATAAGCTTTCTCGACAAAAAAAAGTATAATTTTATCCTTACCCACGAGGGAAGGTTTGTTACAAAGTGCGAGGGAGGGATGAGGGTTAAGAGGTTGGAGGTGAAACTCACATTGCACGGTCAGGTAAGCTGAAGCAGACGGGGATATGCCCAGGCTGTTACTGGGGCTACAGGTATATTTCCCAGCATCCTCTGGTTTCACTCTGTAGATAATGAGGGTTCCATCAATAAAGATGCGCACACGGAGCTTCAGATCACTGAAGGGAAGAAAAGAGAGATGATCTGTTTGAAAAATATTATTAAATGCA
This sequence comes from Pseudorasbora parva, assembly GCF_024679245.1. NCBI lineage: Eukaryota > Metazoa > Chordata > Actinopteri > Cypriniformes > Gobionidae > Pseudorasbora > Pseudorasbora parva. The sequence goes on from NC_090179.1 coordinate 38,653,825, forward strand.
TTTGTACACAGAGAAGAATGATATGATATGAAGCTGATATGATGCCTCATTATCATGGAAGCCTGTTTCTGGCTAGAGTGAATAATAAAGATGATTGTGAGAAAAGGTTGTGAGGAAAAATAAAAGCCATAATTGATAGATAAAGTCAAATATCAAGAATTAAAGCTGCAATTGTGAGATTAAAGGGTGTGATTATGAAATCACTATATAAAACAGAATTGTGGGTTATAGCGTCAGAATTGAGGGATCTAAAATTCGCAATTCTGACTTTATCACTCAATTCTGACTTTATATCACTCAATTCTGACTTTATATCTCTCAATTCTGACTTTATATCTCTCAATTCTGACTTTATATCACTCAATTCTGACTTTATATCTCTCAATTCTGACTTTATATCTCTCAATTCTGACTTTATATCTCTCAGTTCTGACTTTATCACTCAATTCTGACTTTATATCAGTCAATTCTGACCTTATATCTCTCAATTCTGACTTTATATCTCTCAATTCTGACTTTATATCACTCAATTCTGACTTTATATCACTCAATTCTGACTTTATATCACTCAATTCTGACTTTATATCACTCAATTCTGACCTTATATCTCTCAATTCTGACTTTATATCACTCAATTCTGACTTTATATCACTCAATTCTGACTTTATATCACTCAATTCTGACTTTATATCTCTCAGTTCTGACTTTATCACTCAATTCTGACTTTATATATCACAATTCTGACTTTATATCACTCAATTCTGACTTTATATTTCTCAATTCTGACTTTATATCTCTCAATTCCGACTTTATATCACTCAATTCTGACTTTATCACTCAATTCTGACTTTATATCTCTCAATTCTGACTTTGTATCACTCAATTCTGACTTTATATCTCTCAGTTCTGACTTTATCACTCAATTCTGACTTTTTATCTCTCAATTCTGACTTTATATCTCTCAATTCTGACTTTATATCTCTCAATTCTGACTTTATATCTCTCAATTCTGACTTTATATCTCTCAATTCTGACTTTATATCTCTCAATTCCGACTTTATATCACTCAATTCTGACTTTATATCACTCAATTCTGACTTTATATCTCTCAATTCTGACTTCATATCACTCAATTCTGACTTTATATCAGTCAATTCTGACTTTATATCTCTCAGTTCTGACTTTATCACTCAATTCTGACTTTATATCACTCAATTCTGACTTTATATCTCTCAATTCTGACTTTATATCACTCAATTCTGACTTTATATCTCTCAATTCTGACTTCATATCACTCAATTCTGACTTTATATCACTCAATTCTGACTTTATATCTCTCAGTTCTGACTTTATCACTCAATTCTGACTTTATATCACTCAATTCTGACTTTATATCTCTCAGTTCTGACTTTATCACTCAATTCTGACTTTATATCTCTCAATTCTGACTTTATATCTCTCAATTCTGACTTTATATCACTCAATTCTGACTTTATATCTCTCAATTCTGACTTTATATCTCTCAATTCTGACTTTATATCACTCAATTCTGACTTTATATCTCTCAGTTCTGACTTTATATCTCTCAATTCTGACTTTATATCACTCAATTCTGACTTTATATCACTCAATTCTGACTTTATATCTCTCAGTTCTGACTTTATATCACTCAATTCTGACTTCATATCACTCAATTCTGACTTTATATCACTCAATTCTGACTTTATATCTCTCAATTCTGACTTTATATCTCTCAATTCTGACTTTATTTCACTCAATTCTGACTTTATATCTCTCAGTTCTGACTTTATATCTCTCAATTCTGACTTTATATCACTCAATTCTGACTTTATATCACTCAATTCTGACTTTATATCTCTCAATTCTGACTTTATATCTCTCAATTCTGACTTTATATCTCTCAATTCTGACTTTATATCTCTCAATTCCGACTTTATATCACTCAATTCTGACTTTATATCACTCAATTCTGACTTTATATCTCTCAATTCTGACTTCATATCACTCAATTCTGACTTTATATCTCTCAGTTCTGACTTTATCACTCAATTCTGACTTTATATCACTCAATTCTGACTTTATATCTCTCAATTCTGACTTCATATCACTCAATTCTGACTTTATATCACTCAATTCTGACTTTATATCTCTCAGTTCTGACTTTATCACTCAATTCTGACTTTATATCTCTCAGTTCTGACTTTATCACTCAATTCTGACTTTATATCACTCAAATCTGACTTTCTATCACTCAATTCTGACTTTATATCACTCAATTCTGACTTTATATCTCTCAGTTCTGACTTTATCACTCAATTCTGACTTTACATCTCACAATTCTGACTTTATATCACTCAAATCTGACTTTCTATCTCACAATTCTGACTATATCTCTCAGTTCTGACTTTATATCTCAATTCTGACTTTATATCACTCAATTCTGACTTTATATCACTCAATTCTGACTTTATATCTCTCAATTCCGACTTTATATCACTCAATTCTGACTTTATATCTCTCAATTCTGACTTTATATCTCTCAATTCTGACTTTATGTCTCTCAATTCTGACTTTATATCACTCAATTCTGACTTTATATCACTCAATTCTGACTTTATATCACTCAATTCTGACTTTATATCACTCAATTCTGACTTTATATCTCTCAATTCTGACTTTATATCTCTCAGTTCTGACTTTATCACTCAATTCTGACTTTATATCAGTCAATTCTGACCTTATATCTCTCAATTCTGACTTTATATCTCTCAATTCTGACTTTATATCACTCAATTCTGACTTTATATCACTCAATTCTGACTTTATATCACTCAATTCTGACTTTATATCACTCAATTCTGACCTTATATCTCTCAATTCTGACTTTATATCACTCAATTCTGACTTTATATCACTCAATTCTGACTTTATATCACTCAATTCTGACTTTATATCTCTCAGTTCTGACTTTATCACTCAATTCTGACTTTATATATCACAATTCTGACTTTATATCACTCAATTCTGACTTCATATCACTCAATTCTGACTTTATATTTCTCAATTCTGACTTTATATCTCTCAATTCCGACTTTATATCACTCAATTCTGACTTTATCACTCAATTCTGACTTTATATCTCTCAATTCTGACTTTGTATCACTCAATTCTGACTTTATATCTCTCAGTTCTGACTTTATCACTCAATTCTGACTTTTTATCTCTCAATTCTGACTTTATATCTCTCAATTCTGACTTTATATCTCTCAATTCTGACTTTATATCTCTCAATTCTGACTTTATATCTCTCAATTCTGACTTTATATCTCTCAATTCCGACTTTATATCACTCAATTCTGACTTTATATCACTCAATTCTGACTTTATATCTCTCAATTCTGACTTCATATCACTCAATTCTGACTTTATATCAGTCAATTCTGACTTTATATCTCTCAGTTCTGACTTTATCACTCAATTCTGACTTTATATCACTCAATTCTGACTTTATATCTCTCAATTCTGACTTTATATCTCTCAGTTCTGACTTTATCACTCAATTCTGACTTTATATCTCTCAATTCTGACTTTATATCTCTCAATTCTGACTTTATATCTCTCAGTTCTGACTTTATCACTCAATTCTGACTTTATATCTCTCAATTCTGACTTTATATCTCTCAATTCTGACTTTATATCACTCAATTCTGACTTTATATCTCTCAATTCTGACTTTATATCTCTCAATTCTGACTTTATATCACTCAATTCTGACTTTATATCTCTCAGTTCTGACTTTATATCACTCAATTCTGACTTCATATCACTCAATTCTGACTTTATATCACTCAATTCTGACTTTATATCTCTCAATTCTGACTTTATATCTCTCAGTTCTGACTTTATATCACTCAATTCTGACTTCATATCACTCAATTCTGACTTTATATCACTCAATTCTGACTTTATATCTCTCAATTCTGACTTTATATCTCTCAATTCTGACTTTATATCTCTCAATTCTGACTTTATATCTCTCAATTCTGACTTTATATCTCTCAATTCTGACTTTATATCACTCAATTCTGACTTTATATCACTCAATTCCGACTTTATATCACTCAATTCTGACTTTATATCTCTCAATTCTGACTTTATATCTCTCAATTCTGAATTTATATCTCTCAATTCTGACTTTATATCTCTCAATTCCGACTTTATATCACTCAATTCTGACTTTATATCACTCAATTCTGACTTTATATCTCTCAATTCTGACTTCATATCACTCAATTCTGACTTTATATCTCTCAGTTCTGACTTTATCACTCAATTCTGACTTTATATCACTCAATTCTGACTTTATATCTCTCAATTCTGACTTCATATCACTCAATTCTGACTTTATATCACTCAATTCTGACTTTATATCTCTCAGTTCTGACTTTATCACTCAATTCTGACTTTATATCTCTCAGTTCTGACTTTATCACTCAATTCTGACTTTATATCACTCAATTCTGACTTTATATCACTCAAATCTGACTTTCTATCACTCAATTCTGACTTTATATCACTCAATTCTGACTTTATATCTCTCAGTTCTGACTTTATCACTCAATTCTGACTTTACATCTCACAATTCTGACTTTATATCACTCAAATCTGACTTTCTATCTCACAATTCTGACTTCATATCACTCAGTTCTGACTTTATATCTCAATTCTGACTTTATATCACTCAATTCTGACTTTATATCACTCAATTCTGACTTTATATCTCTCAGTTCTGACTTTATATCACTCAATTCTGACTTTATATCAGTCAATTCTGACTTTATATCTCTCAGTTCTGACTTTATATCACTCAATTCTGACTTTATATCTCTCAATTCTAACTTTATATCACTCAATTCTGACTTTATATCAGTCAATTCTGACTTTATATCTCTCAGTTCTGACTTTATATCACTCAATTCTGACTTCATATCACTCAATTCTGACTTTATATCACTCAATTCTGACTTTATATCACTCAATTCTGACTTTATATCTCTCAGTTCTGACTTTATATCACTCAATTCTGACTTCATATCTCTCAGTTCTGACTTTATATCTCTCAATTCTGACTTTATATCACTCAATTCTGACTTTATATCTCTCAATTCTGACTTCATATCACTCAATTCTGACTTTATATCTCTCAGTTCTGACTTTATCACTCAATTCTGACTTTATATCACTCAATTCTGACTTTATATCTCTCAATTCTGACTTCATATCACTCAATTCTGACTTTATATCACTCAATTCTGACTTTATATCTCTCAGTTCTGACTTTATCACTCAATTCTGACTTTATATCTCTCAGTTCTGACTTTATCACTCAATTCTGACTTTATATCACTCAATTCTGACTTTATATCACTCAAATCTGACTTTCTATCACTCAATTCTGACTTTATATCACTCAATTCTGACTTTATATCTCTCAGTTCTGACTTTATCACTCAATTCTGACTTTACATCTCACAATTCTGACTTTATATCACTCAAATCTGACTTTCTATCTCACAATTCTGACTATATCTCTCAGTTCTGACTTTATATCTCAATTCTGACTTTATATCACTCAATTCTGACTTTATATCACTCAATTCTGACTTTATATCTCTCAATTCCGACTTTATATCACTCAATTCTGACTTTATATCTCTCAATTCTGACTTTATATCTCTCAATTCTGACTTTATGTCTCTCAATTCTGACTTTATATCTCTCAGTTCTGACTTTATATCACTCAATTCTGACTTTATATCTCTCAATTCTGACTTTATATCTCTCAATTCTGACTTTATATCTCTCAGTTCTGACTTTATATCACTCAATTCTGACTTTATATCTCTCAATTCTGACTTTATATCACTCAATTCTGACTTTATATCACTCAATTCTGACTTTATATCTCTCAGTTCTGACTTTATATCTCTCAGTTCTGACTTTATCACTCAATTCTGACTTTATATCTCTCAATTCTGACTGTATATCACTCAATTCTGACTTTATATCACTCAATTCTGACTTTATATCACAATTCTGACTTTATATCTCTCAGTTCTGACTTTATATCACTCAATTCTTACTTTATATCTCTCAATTCTGACTTCATATCACTCAATTCTGACTTTATATCACTCAATTCTGACTTTATATCTCTCAGTTCTGACTTTATCACTCAATTCTGACTTTATATCACTCAATTCTGACTTTATATCACTCAATTCTGACTTTATATCTCTCAGTTCTGACTTTATATCACTCAAGTCTGACTTTATATCACTCAATTCTGACTTTATATCTCTCAATTCTGACTTAATATCACTCAATTCTGACTTTTTATCTCACAATTTGTATCTTTGGTTTAAGTTAACTTTACATTGCATTTTTTCTTTAACAAAAGTATTGCTTCAGACCCCTGTTGAAGACCCTTGATTTATAGATGTGTATGCCTTCAGAAAAATCACTATTTCTGAGCAAATAAATTGTTACTATCTGAGGTTAATTTTACAAATATCAGTGTCCACTAGTGTATTTACACAGAGTGGTATGTCGACTATTCCCATGAACATCCGTCCGCTCCTCACACTATTCTGGCCTGTTTCCACAGAGAGGAACAGACTACAGCCCTGCATAGAGAGGGTCAATACGGCCACGCTTGGGGGAGTCAGAACAGCTCCTGGCTCGGCTTCAGATGATCAGCATGTTTTTTTAGGCATGTGATGACACAAGCACAGTGTCACAAGATGTTCCCATCCCTGCATAAAAACCTGCTGTGTGCGCCTCCGTGTCACTGCGCTAGAATTTGCCTTAATGCAGCTGTAGAGGGCTTGAGATTCAGGGATTCTGGGTCTAAAAATATATGTGGCTCTAATCTAAAACTGTGGCAGACACACACAACCGTTTCTGTATTCAAGACTATGAGACTTGGCACAGAAGTGAACTTGATCATAACTTTACTTCTTGAAGTAGACGTTGTCTTCCTCCCAGAACCAAGTGTAGGTCAGGTTGCCAGGATACGCCTCTGCTTGGCACGTAAATTGGGCATTCTGGGATATGTTAACAGTGACGTTCTCAGGTGGTGACACAATGTATGGAGGACCTGGTGGAGGTAAACAGTGACAGGGGTTATAGACAGACCAACATTTAAAAATTAAGGTTCATTTTTTTGACTAATGCGAGCTGTAAGTAAAGTTGCAATAGTGAGCTATAAAGTTGAAGTTAAAGAAACAGTGTCTGTTTATATTTAGGGGGCGGGACACTTTAGATTCGAGAGAGCATTTGATTGGACAGAAAAACTGATGAGAAGCTGAAGAGTGATCCATATTGGCGGAAGGTTTGAATGCTTATATCTTTTAAATTCGAATTTTGTCATAGTTTTGAAGCCCACTAGCTTATAGATAGCAATAAAGCTAACATATTCATACTAAAAGCCAGCATTTTGATTTCATAGGGACTTAAAGGCATAACCAAGTAAAAGACAAACCAGGCTGTGAAACAAAAGCCAAAACTATTACATTATTATCTTTTTTTCTTTTTCTTTAGAATTATATTTCTTACTCATGAGAAACTGAAGACACAAGTTCACCGCTAACAAGCTATTTGCATGCACATTCAAAACAAAATTAGATGTGCTAGCCTTTTGCCCGCTAACTTTCTTTTTCTTAGTGTATTTACAGCAAACACATTTTGTGTTTGTTTATATAGACCAAGGAAGCAGAATTATTATCTGTGTTAATCGACTGCATGCCACAGATGTGGTAACCCTTCCAATTATCCTAATTCTCCTCTATGTTTATGTGTGTACATAAACCTGTCTAATGAAGACAGCAAGGATACTGCTGTCAGACCTTCCCACAGAGAATATTATCCTTCCCACATGAGACTGTCACTGAAATTGCCAATAGACTGTTAATTAGACATGTGGGAAGGCAGGAATACTGTCGTGACACTCGGACCGCTGTGAGATTTGTGGGTGCACTGCAGAAAGATACAGAACATTGCTTTTAGCACAAACAAACCTATGCCTAGCTGTGAAATATCTTCTCATTTTAATGTGTAGACTATGCTCAGCTTCCTGGATGTTTCCTTAATGTGCAATAAATGACACTGCATCTAAGGGGATTATTGACAGTAGCGCAGCTTTGCTTATTAATGAAATCGCGAAAGGCATCACTTGAAAGCATCTAAAAATATCCCTGGCGTTGCTCATGCTCATGTTATTGAAGCAAGTTTTAACTAGAGTGCTTCTCCAGAGGCTTCATGAGAATATTGCTTTTTGTAAAAACAATATTGCTAGTTTACTAAACAAAACAGCCCATGGCCAAGGCAGTTTTGGCTCGGCACAGTTCATATGTGTCCCCATCTGACTCACTGGTGCTCAAACGAGAGCAGACGATTCTCTTCTAAATCCCTTATCTCTCATATATGTCAGATTATCAGATATTATATTTTGTTTCAATGTTTATGTCCTTTCTCAGGGGTACGTTTCTTGTACAACAATGTAACTCTCTGATTAACTACGTAGTCACGACTGTTTCCTGAAACATGGTCTGCTTGAACCACATTGGTTCAACAATATCTGCCATTAATGTTGTATGACTTCTGCTATGAATCTATTCAAGATGCTGTTGCAAAGAACATGGCACCTAATGACTTCTTCCTTGTTTGTTCTATATTTGATATTTGATCACGGGTTCCCTCATATGTCACACTCTGAAGCTCCCTTGCATAAAAAATGCCTCACGGCAACAATTACAACATTCACAGAAATAAATGAAATTATTTTTACAACATCTCACAGCAACAGATCACAAAATAAATCAAATGTCTAATGCATTAATACATTAATATTAATGCATTAAAAAAAATGTTGTTTCAAGTAAAAAGTAAGTGGTCATGCTGCTTTTAAAATGCTAAGTTTAGTCAACTTGTAATGTGAAGTTGTGACAACTTGGATATTTGAGTTGACTAAACTTAACTTTTTGGGGCAGCACAGACACTTACTTTGAAATAACTTTTTTCATATAACTTTCATGATTATTTTATTCTATTGACAGCCCTATTTTAAATATTAACAATAATAATAATAATTTTAAAAAACTTTCATAATACACAGAAAAAAATAGGTAAATGTAAAATCAAAGATTAGCTTTGACTTTAATACTGTGACCCAAGCCAATTATTTTGGAAACAAAAATACTTATAATTTCCTATAATATACCTATAATTTCAAGATTCATATTTTTCACACACAGCATAAATGGGTTTTTATGCATGAAATTACATACACTGTTAAAAAAAAATGCTTTTTGTTGGTTTAACTTAAAAAAGTAAGTAATCTGGTTGCCTTAAAATTTTGAGTTTATTGAAATTAAAAATTTGAGTTGATACAATGAAGGAAATCTGTTTTTGCGTCATCAGAAATAACACACACAATTACCCAATATGCTTACAAAATCTTTTAATAATCTTTTAATAAAGGTTGTCGAATCTCAAAAAATGTTCATTGTATTAACTCAAAATTTTAATTTCAATGAACTCAAAATTTTACGGCAACCAGGTTTTTTTCTAAATATATTTTTTTTGTGTAGAAGTTACTTTCCCAAATCAGCTCCTTTGAAAAAAAGTTGGAAAACCATTATTAAAATTATTAAATTATTAAAATTTGTTATGTGTAATATAACATTTATTATATATCAGCCAGCCCTTAACAGGTAATGTATAGGGAGCATGGACAAGAAGCTCCACATATCCTGTGCATAGTGCTCTATAATCACACGTGTCCTCTAAATTCTCCGTTTCCCAGCGCAGGCTGTGTGTTAGCGTTCTGCTCTGTATTCACAGCCATGCTCCACTGCCATAAATCTGACTGCAGTGAAAGCCACAAAGCCAGTGACAGGCAGCTTGCTCATGTTTGCTGTCATACTGTACACGGTCGACGGATAATAAACTGAACCATTTCATCATTCTGTACTAACGCTAGGGCCATATGGGGAGAGACTGTGGTACCAATACCAGGTGCTTACTCAAAGCGAGCAAGGATCATTCTGTTTGCATGCGCATGAAGCACACGCTCACACACTTATCAAACAGATCCCTTCATGTCCATCAAGATCTTTTTCAAGATGACATTTGATCCGTGGCTTAAATGGACGGACTTGCAGATGATGGACATTGTATCCCTTTAAATCTTTATAATTTGTTTCCAACAGCCAGGCCAAAAGGTATAGAAGCACATTTCTGCCACATAAGAAAAAAAGCATGCGCTGGTTATGATATTATGACTAACAAAGTCTGAAGGTATGTTATGGTAGGTAAGAGATGTTAACAAATTCAGCTAAAAAAGTTGTCATTATGACAAAGTTTAAACCTTTTCTTTTTGATATATTTTTTATGTCAAAATGTATTTGTTTGTCATAATTATGACTCGTATCATTATTATTTTATTTTATATCATAATTAAAGGGGTCATGAACTAAAAAATTGAATATTCTTGACATAAGAGGTCATAATATCCTGTAAAATTCAGAACTGAAAGCTTCCTTGTTAGTCCAAAAAGCCAGGCGAATGAATGCCTATCCTATTCCAGTGGAATGTGCCTATCTATGAGGTGAAAGACCGCCTCTGCAGAAGAAAATCAACGCCTACTTTATCATTGTAACTTTGGCCCCGCTCACTGGTGTGTTAGTGAGATGACGAGGATTCCTAATGCTGGGAACTTATTTATTTGTTAAATATTTTCAACAACGTGAATGCCTCAGTTAAACAGTTGTGTTCGGTACATTTCACTCTGGATTCTTTAGTAAATCAGTCACAGTTTTAGCGAAGGCTTTCCAAACAGACGATACGATACGATATGGACCGACAGTAATGCAATAATAATAAATAATAATAATAATAAATACATGTAAGTAACCGTGTATATTATAATGCCTGGTCTGTGATTTGTGATATGTAATGATTCATGTACAGTCAGAGCATAGGCGTCGCTAGGCCCTTTTTAGGGGGGCTTCAGCCCACCTAAACTTATGCCTCAGCCCCCCTAAAAAATATGTGATTAACCTTTAAAACATATGAAACTGGCGGCAGGCTTCGGCTTCGTCCCGTTTTTTAGTCTGTCTCTCCAATCCGCAGCGCACGTCAGAAGCAGAGGTGTGTGTGTGTGTGTGTGTGTGTGTGTGTGTGTGTGTGTGTGTGTGTGTGTGTGTGTGTGTGTGTGTGTGTGTAAATCGTCATGAGCGTCATTGGTCTGTCACCGCTCGTCAACGTCAAAATATTTGATGAAACCAATCAAATCAGAGTAGGCGGGCTTTATGGTCACACAGAAACTGCTGAGGCTGAGCGCAAATTTTAGCAGAGCAACTCGACGTCAAGTAAGATAAATGCAGCTAAATTAAACATTCATGTTTGACAGCTTCTGCTTTAAGTCAGAAATGTTAATCAAAAGAAAAAAACATTTAGGCAAATGAATAAACTTGTTGTGTCTAATTTTTAGACATTTTTAACTGGAAATATGCCAATGTGAATCCTAATGTAGGCCTTAACGAACAGAAAATATTAACAAAGCCATTTTCATCAGATTAGGCGTAAGTTTAATAATGAATGTGTTTGTATTGTAAATTAATATAATTCTATTTGTAACATTCAGTAAATCAAAAAAAAACATCAGCTTTTTCAGCCTGTATTGGGCATAAGATTAGTAGCCTAATGAATGTTCATACTGTGATTTTAATCACCTTAAAACTTTGATAAACAGTAAATTAACGTGTCTAAGAAAATTATTCATGAAACATAAATATCAGTATGTTAATATGTAAACCATATGTTCACTTTATTCACTGACGAAAACGGAAAAAAACAGTCAAAGCTCAGCGTTATGAAGAGACAGGGCAAGATAAAAACAGAGAAAACGAGAGATGTGGAGATAAGACAAATAATTTACTGCCCAGTGACATGGTTTTCAAGCTATTGTTATCAAATTTTTTGGCCTTCAGAACATCATAAAATGCTCATATGTAGATCATAGAAATCAAAATTTTCTCGGGGGACCATGTTAGAACCCCCTAACATTTGGGATCTTGGTTATTATAAACCTGCCTACATTATTGGGTATGATAATAATTGCATGTACAGTATGGCCATGCATTAAGGTATTAATATTTGCTTTATAAGTAATGATAAACAGCCAATATCTTCTGGGTATGCATGTTTGTAAGCTATTAGTTAATAGCGCAATTTGGACCCTAAACTAAATAGTGTTACCATTTTTTCTACAGACCTACCCTCACTGGAGGCTGAGCCCCCCTTAAATAAAAATCCTAGAAACGCCCCTGAGTCAGAGGCTCTTTGTCTGTGTCAGTAAATCAAACCAGTGACTAAACGGTCAACTAAAATCGTGCTAAAAGTTTTCGAGAGAGTTCAAAAAGTAATACTAGCTATTTCATATGCAAAGATGTCAGCCAATCACAGCAGGGCGTTTACACTGAAGTCCCAGCAGACACGCCCCTTCAAACAGAGCCTTCAGATCAGAGGCTAAAATCAGAGTTGCACAAATGCCTTTTATTAAATTATGAATTTTTTTTATGTAAAAATCATACTAAAACTATAAGTGCACCACAAGAAACATTATAAAACCATAAAACATCGCAGTTCATGACCCCTTTCAAGAAATCTCCACTCCATTGTCTTTTCTTATGGACCACCAGCTAGACCAGCACAAGCCCAGCACAAACTAGTCTGACCACCTGCATCGAAAATCATGTCAGCTGGTATTTTCAGTAAGGAATATCAGCAGTTATGATAAAGATATATGACACCCTCATGTGAACTACAGGCAAATAAATAAACAAGCCACTCTGAAGGTGAGGGCGCTTGTATACAAGACAAGAAGGGTAACCGTAAACCTACAGTATATCAACTCCATCGCTCTGAGCAGGGCTGTAAACAGCTTCTACTGGAAGGCTCCATTAGGAGCCGAGTGACAGGAAGTGATCTATGCAGATGGAGCGAACTGAACGTATCGACTGCGGCAGATGTGCTTAAGTGACGAGACGTAAATGCCAGACTTTGACAGCACTGATGTGTCCATACGCAGATTCACTGAAAGAGACTAATTAACCAGTGAGCACCGAGGGATTTGCATCTTTGCAGCTAGTATTGACGGGGCGGGATGACCACAGTAACAAGTAAAAGGACAGACATTGACCGCGAAGGACGTTTGCTGGCTTCTCCTGACTATTGTACCGGAAATTGCCTTTTTGTGTATTAGATGCGCCTGTTTATTGTATATGTATCTATTTGCTGGAGATGGAAAATCAAATCTGTGTTGCATCACAGATATTGCAGTCCTCTCACCTTGCACCAGCAGGCGGGTTGTGTGTAGCGCCTCCCCCTGGTCACTGTGGGCGCGACAGCTGTAGGCCCCCCGGTCCTCTCGCGTGATGGCCTGCACCGTCAGACTGCCGTCAGTCACCTACAGAAAGAGAACAAGCTCAAATCATGGGTTAAAAAGTTAAAAACATAAGATGTTTATACTAGGTAAAAGTCTGGAAACGAGTTGATTTTGCATGTCTCTACGCCAGGAGTTTTCAAACTGTGGTCCACGGGTATACATTTTAGTAGGATTTAATAGTATTGAATAAATATTTTTTTTAAAGTGATAGTTCACCCCAAAATTTAAATTTGATGTTTATCTGCTTACCCCCAGAACATCTAAGAGGTAGGTGTGTTTGTTTCTTTAGTAAAAAAGAAATTAAGATTTTTAACTCCAACCGTTGCTGTCCCAGTCAACCGTATAATGCATGTCTATGGGGTGTTTTTCTATGAGAGTCACTATGAGAGTCTAAAACACATAGACATTCAAATCCATATTAAACCCTGTGGCTCGTGGCGAAGCAAAATGATGAAACGAAACGATCGGTTTCTGCAAGAAACCCAACAGTATTTATGTAATTGTTTACCTCATATCAGACAAATGTCATCTAGTATTCTCCAGCGCTATTACTTCCGCTGAAGAAGGTCAAACTCATATATATATATATATGATAAATGAGGTGATGAATTGAGGAATCAACCTTTCCTTGAGCTTTTGATATATAATAGGTCATGGTAATATAAGAATATCCTCTAAGTTTCAGAGCTGAAAACTTCCTTGTTAGTCAAAGAAAAGCTTTTATAGACAGCAGGCTCAGCAAACGGTCTTGTGCTTCATACTGACGTCAGTGTGTGACCAAACGCCGCCTCTACAGCGCGTCTAATCCAGTAGCCCCGCCCACTGACTCATGGAGGGCTCGTGCTAGCTGGTCAACAACAATAAACATGCCGAGGAAGATTAAGATATTGCGCTATTCCTGGTTGTGTAAGAACACGGTCGCTGCATAAGCTTCCTTCTGATCCTAATACAGGGTTGCCAACTTTTAAGTTCAGGTTGGAGTGAGATTTTTGGGGGGCCGGGCGGGCGGGGGGGGGGGGGGGGGGGATGGGGGGGTAATGCTTTTGATCTTGATTCAGTATCAGTTTATATCTAGTATATATACTGTACATAATAATATGTTTGTTTTGGCACTAGTTTAAACATTTCTTGGGTCAAATTATATGTGCCATTCCTTAATATTCACTTGTGACTGCTTATATAAGTATCATTATTCATTAAAAAGATTAGGATGCAAGTTATTTAAGTTTTGAAATTTCACATTTAAAGAAATCTAGTGTTTGATCATCATATCTAAATATTTATTAGAATGCAAAGACTGCAATATATTTTTGAGCAACTAGATTAGATACATGTATATTTATTAAAGAGCCATAAGGCACCTAATGGCATTACACATAAACATTAATATTTTTTAGCCACAAAATGACTCTAATTTCCCTTTTTGAATTGGAATTCTCTATTTTAACATTAATTACTACACTAATTGTAATATACATTTTAGAAGAAATACAAATATTAGAAGAAAAATATTTTAAGTGGTCATTTATTGACAAAAATTGTTGCACAAATAGTATTTAGTACCAAAAGATCTCCTCAAAATATTCAATAAATATCATTTAATGAGTATGAGTGTGACCTATTAGTAAGGAAAAGGCTACCTGAGGGCTAAATACAAGAATAACATTAATAACAATGTTGAATCTCTATCACTCTCCATAATAAAACGATCCTGTAAATATGGCTGACTTAATAATCAATAAACACTAACACTATGCTGTACTGTTTACCAAAACTTGCAGCAAACATCTATATGGTGAAACTGTTGTGTATCCGCTTAAGCCATTTAAATTCATTGGCTCGGCGCTAGAAGTATTGAGCGCTCATGGGCCACGTGACCAGCGCGCACCGCAGGGAGACGAGAGCATGAGCAACTCCGCTTTTCAACGCCTCTGGCTTTAACATTATACCACATTAGCGCCAAAACGCTATTTATTGTTTGAATTTCATTAAAACACATTTAAAAAAAAAAAAAGCTTATAGCTTTGTTTAATATCAAAAGCAGGTCTGGCAATTTGGCGTGAGATTGAGTTGGGCGGAGTGAGAGCGTGAGACAGAGCCTGAAAGCGTGAGTATCACGCCAGATGCGTGAGAGTTGGCAACCCTGCTAATATTAGGAATGAGTGGTTGAACTTTATTTTTAATGAAGTTCCAGCTCACATGGGGAAGACAGTGGTGTTCACTTCAGTTCACAGCGGGATCGTTTGTAAACAAATCTCCGGTCGATGCTGGATTTGGATCTGACAGGAATGGATCAGCACACATGTGAGTAAAACGTGTTTGTAAATGTAATAGTACTGCATTGTTATAGATCGTTTTGCTTACGTGTACGTGTCTAACAGAGCATACCTTTAAAATGCTGGACTCAGACACGTGTGGGCCAGGTCTCGCAAAGCCCGGCAGGCCGATCAATCTCTTATTCCGTTCTTGTTCTGCTATTCTCTCTCGAGTTGACATCTGAACGGTGGCGCGCGCCGAATGTGTTTGTTTGTGCGCACGGTTCGCGCTTATATCGTCCGATCTTGCGGGCTATGTCTAATATAAAAATAATAGTCCAATCATTCGCGGGTCGATGAGAAATAAATCATTGTGTTTGTTTGATAAAGACGTTTACGAGCCCTGTGATCGAGAGAATCATTCTCGTTGCCGCTTCTCCCTCATTCTCTCCTCTCTCGTGTCACTGAACTGACAGCGGAGCAGAAGCTCATTAAATATGCAAATCTTATCCAATCCTAGCCGTGGGCGTTTACTTCCAAGTCTCCAGTGCGTGCCGCCCATCAGAACCCAGCGTTTTGGAGAGATCCTCAAAACCAGTGAAGAAAATAGCCTATTACTTATAAGTTATGATGTTTTTGAATGTAAAAATCACACAAACGTCATTAGTTGACCTCAGACAACAGTATAAAAAAATTAAAAAGCCAGTTCATGACACCTTTAAGACATCAATCTGTCGCCACGAGCCACAGGGTTTAATATGGATTTGTATG
Source organism: Pseudorasbora parva (assembly GCF_024679245.1). Classification (NCBI taxonomy): domain Eukaryota; kingdom Metazoa; phylum Chordata; class Actinopteri; order Cypriniformes; family Gobionidae; genus Pseudorasbora; species Pseudorasbora parva. Next base: position 38,670,382 of record NC_090179.1, read on the forward strand.
TATGTGTTTTTTAATCTCATAGAATTACACCCCATTGACATGCATTATACGAGCAACGGTTGGAGTTTAAAAAAATGATTTGTGTTTTTCTAAAGAAACAATCACACCTACATCTTGGATGCCCTGGGGCTAAGCAGATAGACATATACTTTTCATTTTTGGGTGAACTATCCCTTTTAACAATTAAATGATATTTACATTTAACAATTAACATTGTGCTTTAAACATAAAAAAATAACCAAATTACATGTATTACATTTATTTCTGCATATATTCATTTATTTTTAATAATAAGTACTATAAAATTGTTAAACTTGTAAATAAAACTGTATAAAATAACTTTTTTTTAAAATTGACATTTGAATTGAATTTTAAAATAATATTAAAATCTGACTTAACCCAAATTGCATTAGATGTCGTATTTTCAAAATCATATTTCAAACAAAGTGTAAAAAGAGATTATGCAATGTTTTGCTTGTGTGCTTTGTTATAACCCAATCAAAATAGATCAGTGTTTACATCTGAGCCTGTAAGTGCAGTTGCGTCTTCCCGAACGGCACGCGGGTGACATGAATTATTGCGTAGGTTCCTGACAGGGCATTTTAGAAGAGGAGTGGGTCGAGTCTTATTCCCTGCACGTCAACTGCTTTAGCCAGAGGAGACCGGCCTTATTGTTCCTCCCACACAATATCCCAAGGTGTGTCTAGTCCTGCTGGACGGTTGACACAATCCTCCCGGCCTGTTCCATCACCATCCTGTCGCTGACAGACACATCACACTGATGATACAGACGGGAGGAGGTAATAAACTCTCTCAAACACTGTGTGTGTGCAGAGAGATCTAATTTAAACACACACTGCTATGGAGGAGGGCAGGGTGAGAAACAAGCTCGGTGCATCGAGACCAGACATCTGTGCCTCTTGCTCTTTAGTGTGTGTATTCCTTCATCACATTCCTCCATTTCTCTAACTTCTAACCATGGAAGCAGGGAATAGAGCGGAGGACCACCGGCCTCCTCCCCACTGTTCTTAAAGGTGAGGTCACGACACACTTCGTTTGGGTAAATGTCTGGGACTGTGGCTGGTTAGCAGTGGGAACGCCTTTTAAAAAGCAAGAGCCAAGAAGCTGAAGCAGAGTGCTTTCTCCTTACAGAAGAAATAATTAAATATAGATTTGATACAATCTAATTGAAGCCGAATCGAGATTAATCACAGCGTATGGGGCAATTTACTAAATGTGACGTGAAGTTGCTTAGGCTGCTGCCAGCATTTACATTCACTGACATTAAAGTCAAGTGGGACTGTTTGCGGCATATAAAGCTCTTTCCTCAAGAGTCCAAATACTGTGGTTATGTTAGACTGGAAAACATATGTGACCCTGGACCACAAAACCAGTAATAAGTCACACAGGTATATTTGTTGCAATAGCCAACAATACATTGTATGGGTCAAAATTATTGATTTTTCCTTTATGACCAAAATCATTAGGATATTAAGTAAATATCATGTTCCGTGAAGATCTTTTGTAACTCTCCTACCGTTAATATATCTAAAATGTATTATTAGTAATATGCATTGCTAATGACTTCATTTGGACAACTTTAAAGGCGATTTTCTCAATATTTAGATTTTTTTGCACCCAGATTCCAGATTTTTTAAATAGTTCGGCCAATATTGCCATAACATCAATGTAAAGCTTATTATTCATCTTTTAGATTATGTATGAATCTCTATTTAAAAAAAAAAAAATTACCCTTATGACTGGGTTTGTGGGTTAGGGTGATTTTTATTTTATTTGATCAATTATAATATTTTTTGTCATTCAAATAAAAATGTAATAAAAAAGTAGCTGGTGCTATATTAAAATAAATGCCACTTTTTAAATATTATGTTTTATAATGCATACCATGTTTTATAAAGCCATTCAAATTCATTTTTATTAAAACAATAATTGTAATATTGATAATAGTTATAATAATAATATTATTTATTACGCTTTTTATGTCTGTATGTTATATAATGCAAAATACATACATAGTATTAATAAATGTAGCATTAATTAGTTTTGATATAAATAAATGTTTTTGTTTTGTGTGAAAGGTTTGCAGCTATAAAAAATTACACTCAATTTTATATTTTTCTATGTAATGTAGACATGCTAATTAATAATCATTTTAATAACATTTTAATTAAAACAAACAAATAATAAAGTATTATATGTAACATGCATTTTATATACGTGTATATATATATATATATATATATATATATATATATATATATATATATATAATATTTAAATTAAATAATTCATACTGCTAAAGACATAATGAAGTCTTTAAAAGTAATTTAATAATAATAAATTATAAATTAGAATTTACTTAATAGTTAAATGTAATAAATAATAAATAGATACAAATATTTAGAATTTTTTACTTAAAGTCTGCAGTCATAATTAATACCACTGTGTTAGATATTTTGTTATATAATGCAAAGGTGTGCTGAAGTGTCCTAATGTGGGCCTTCATTCACGCCTCACCCACCAAACAGCTTATAAGACATCACAAGCGTGACCTTTAAGGAATACGCTCCAATACCGTGGAGCGAAACCACGGGGTGGGAGAGTAACCTTGCTAAGAGCGGTCACGAAAGAAAAACAGCAGCCAGCCATCACTTCCTGTTCATCCGTCGCCGGTGAGTAAGAGTGGCAGGCAGAATACAGCAAATGGCATTCAAACGCTCCTCGTGTAAAGGCTAGCTGTGACCAAAAGCTGGGAAATGCGGAACAAGACGAACGCGGCTAACAAAGGCGGTGCAGGTGGCTACAGTCTGGAACAGATGAAAGTGAACATTCAGATGTAAGACAGAAGCGGCTACACTGTCTCTCTTGTCTTTTATTTGTCTGTTTCCTCAGGGATATCTCCTCTGATGTGCTGAGAAGCAATGCCTACTGGAGCCAGACTGACTGCCTGTTCTGTCAAATCCTGCGCCGCCTCCTCCCTTGCAGCCTGCATGCAGTGTAAGTTGGAAACACGCTTGTCAGTTTTTCTCCATTCCCACTGCAGGCGTGTGCTCTTCAACTGTCAGACCCCCGACGTGGGCCCCGACTGACAGCCTTTTCTTACAAATAGCTTGTGATGATTCAAGCTTCCATTTCCAAAAGAAAAATGAGACAGTACAATTCACTGCAGATCAAATTAATGGCTAGACTAAATTCACACGGGCTATATTTGGAGACAAAAGTACATTGTCAATGTTCTACTTTATCGAGGGAGGCAGCAGCTAACCAAAATGAAATGCTACATCATCTGAAACTGTACATATAAAACAATATAATATAATATAATGTAATACTGTACATACACACACATGCATTTCAATATTTAAGACAAATATATATATGTACATATAAAATGTTTATATTTATTATAAACACAGTATATACATGCAAATATTTGTTAAATATATACATGAAGGAGTGTGTATTTATATATACATAATAATTATACACAGTACCCACACATATATTATGTAAACAAACTTTTATTTTGGATGCGATTAATTGCGATTAATCGATTGCCCAGCACTAAATATAATATAATATAATATAATATAATATAATATAATATAATATAATATAATATAATATAATATAATAATTAGGGATAATGTACACCTGTACGCCGAGGGGTCTTGCATCACTCTGAAGGGGTTTATTCTGCGATAACAACCTGCTCTGTGTACGTTATCCCGCTTATTACACGGCTACTAGTCTCAAATAAGTAATTATTAGACACAAAATATTGTCTCGAGATTAAATATTTTATTAGCGCTTCCGCAAAGCTTCCGCGAAGGAAAACAGTTCCAACCTGCTTTAAGCCTTTATCTATTGCTGAAGATTTGCCATATGCCCTTGCTAAATGTTGAAAATGAATGCTGAAAGGGTTAGTTCACCCAAAAATGAAACCAAGCCTATGATTTACTCACCCTCAAGTTATCATAGGTGTATGACATTCTTCTTTCAGACAAATACAATCGGAGTTATATTTAAAAAGTCCAGGCTAACGTTAATCCAGTAGTTGTAGTTGTGTTTGAAGTCCATAAAAATGCAGCTGTCCGTCAAATAACGTGCTCCACACGACTCCGATGGGTTAATAGAGCCTTCTGATTCGAATCGATGCGTTTGTGTAAGAGAAAGATCTATATTAAAAACGTTATAAAGGAAACCTGCCTTGAAGTCTTCCATTGTAACCCACGGCTGTTAAAGCCACAAGATGGCGCCAGCGTTAAGCATACAAGTAGTACCGGTCAAGACAACTCGTAGTACCCGTATGAGCGGTGTGTGTTATCTGGAAATAACATACCGCTGGAATGCGCGATTGACCAATCAGAATCAAGTATTTCACAGAGCCGTGTAATAATATAATATAATATAATATAATATAATATAATATAATATAATATAATATAATATAATATAATATCAGTAATTTTATCTCATTTTACATTTTCTTGGTTTCTGCATTAACCTCACCATATTTTTTTAAAGATATACATTATTTCTAATTTGAGGTAGGTAAAAATTTTGTAAGAAGTTTCTTATGCTTAGCCAGTCTGAATTTATTTGATAAAAATACAAAGAAAACAGTAATATTATTACAATTTTAAACAAAAATGTAAATATCATTTATTTCTGACTTTTCATTTGAAATGATTCTAATATGATGATCTGGGGCCGGCTGCATAAATATGGTCATTATGTTAAAGGGTTAGTTCACCCAAAAATGAAATTTATGGCATTAATGCCTCACCCTTTCGATCGCGTTTCAAACTGCCAAACTGCTGAAATCACATGACATTGGCGATCTGAATCATGAATCAATCCGCTGATTCATAACCGTTCAAATTTTTGGAACAAAATGTATTTTCGATGTCAACTGATTAACTGATGTCACATATGGACTACTTTGATGATGTTTTAATTCCCTTTATGGACATGGACAGTATAGTGGGCATACACTTGCATACGCTCTTGGACTAATTATAAAATATCTTAAGCCGTGTTCTGAAGTTGAACGGAGGTCTTACGGGTGTGGAACGACATTAGGGTGAGCCATTAATGACATCAGTTTCAACTAACCCTTTGTTAATGAACTAACCATTTTTGACTGTCTTAAAAACTCCTGGAAAACAAGCCAAAAACACTGATAAAGCGGCACAAAAAAATCAAACAGAACAGTTACCATGTATTTCTTGTTGCTGGTCAGCTGATCCCCCTCTCTCAGCCAGGTGACCACCGGCTTGGGGTTTCCAAAGGCAGTGCAGGTCAGAGTAATGCTGCCACCCTCCCTCGCCTCCACGTACTGCGGTGGCGTGTCCGTGAACGTAGGGGGCGCTGGGAGAGAAACAAAGGACAAGGTGAGTACAGATTCTTTTATAATTTAATACTCTCACATCTTCAGGACCCTATAGTGAATAAGGCTCTCTGTTGAGTTCTGCATCCACACAGCACAACCACTAGCTACCATTATCAGTAGCATCCAGAACGTCAGTGCAACATCTCAGTGCAATCTGCACTCATTTTTACACCAATTGTGGGCTGAGCTGCAGTATTGGTAAATAAAACTATAATGAAAGTTAACTTTTAACAGGAGTTGTATGACCCCTCAAAAATGTACAGAGATATAAATACAAAATCTAGAGCATGACTACACAAGTTGCCAGGTAAAAATATGTCCAACAAGTCTGACTGTCTGACTTGAAAACTAGTCATACTCCCATAAAATAAAAAATAACACAAACTAATTCTGTTGTTTTAATCATTTCTTTTTTTGTAAATATGAATATGACCAGTGTTGCCAAGTCCACAGTTTTTCTGCAGAAGTGAGACTTTAAGTTGTTGCCGTGGGTTATTTTTTTCCGCGGATTGCTTTCCACCCACGTAGGTACGATTTCGGTACTCAAACACGCCTAAAACGTCCTCTAGATTAAGAGAGAATTCATCTACCCAATGGAGAAAATTACATTGGGGTATTTTTGGGCTACTTTTGACTGGCCATTGGGCTACTTTTGTTGCAAAGACTTGGCAACCCTAACGAGCACTGCCTCGGCTGCTAAATTTTTTACTACAAGTGAAAGCAGCAGCTGCGCGACGATTCCAACGCTTTCCGCATCCCTTATGAAAGGGCCTTAAGTGATTGCTGGTTGTTTACTCACCCTAAACCAAGTCTCTTATGTGATTCAGGACCCTTTTTCAATGAAAATCTATGGGGTTGAATCATTGTTTTGCCACCAATCCATAGGCGGAGCATGTTTAAGGCCACGGGTCAAAAATTGACAGGGGCCTGGGCCAAAAAAGCACCTGCACATTTAAACAAAATCTAGTAATAAAGTGAAAATGAAATGAAAGTGTCGATTGCACTATTCAGTTTAGATCTGCTCATGTTGCATCATACTTTTAACACGTTGTGCCCTATAACCAATCACACATGACTCTGTTGAGTGAATGAATGCAATGGCCAATCAGAGGCGTTCTCTCTGAATTCTGCACTATCGCTAGCCTAGAAATAGTGCAGAATTTCTAGGCCAATCAGAATTTTGGGCCAATCACAACGTGTATAGAGTCGGTGGGCGGGGCTTAACATAATGACGGCCGAGTTGCGTTTGCGTGCTTCTAGTAAACACAGAAACTGGCGAACGGCGGCGGTCTTTCAAATCAGCTTTGACCACGACTCTGGAAGACTTGGAGTTAAGCTTTTCTCTGAGAAAAGAACAAAGAACGGCACTGAAGTCATTCTTAAGAAGGAAAGATGTGTTCACACCAGGGCTGGACTGGGGCTAAAATTCAGCTCTGGCAAACCAAGCCCAAACGGCCCATCAGTTCCCCATGAATATTTTTGCTGGGTTTGGGGCTTTAATTTGGAGTAAATAAATAAAACTAGGACAAGGACAAATAATGATAGATATGATCGAATTTGCTGCAAATGCAGATAAACATAATATTGCTTTTTTGTCACACAGAAATGCCCTTGACAGTAAAGCACTGATGATTTTGAGCTAGGATGCAGTAAATTAAATTTACTGCTTTTAAATGCTGTCATCATTCACTCACTGTCGTGTCATTCCAAACCTGTATGACTTCCGTGAAACACAAAAGATGTCTTGAAGAATGTTTGCAACCAAGTCATTTGGGTTAGGCTACCATCTGAATATTGTATGAACAAAACAAAAAAACAGACTCAAATTATTTTATTTTATGTTACACAGAAATAAATTCATTTAGGTTTGGAATGACATCAGGTTGAAAAATAAAATCACATTTTTGGGTTGAATTAACACACATTTTGAGTTAACACATAATTTAAGTAAGACACTGATATCTATCTTTCATGAGGCTATCATTGAAATATAATTTAATTAAATTTCATTAGATCTATTAAAAAAGTTAATAAAACTTTTAAAAAGGAAAAAAAGCTTTGTCTTGAATTCATGGGATCTAGACTTAAAGCTGTTTTATAGACTGTAGTTTAACTGTGGGCCAGTTTCATTTAAATGTAAGATCATGGTAGTCACAGGGTAAAAAACATAGACTTTAAAAATCTTGCTCCTCATTATATGGCTATGGTTTCTAAAATATATAAAACATATATATTAAACTATTATATTTGTAATTAACACAAATTGTAAACACCTGTAGAAAATACAAAAACAGCCTCTATAAAAGTGATTTATATTCTGCAATAATAATTTAAGTAATAATAGGAACATTTTTAATAAATCTTTCTTCCAAAACACCATATTTCTTCGCTGTTAGTAGCTGCAAAGTAAGTTCTGGTTGTGGTAAAGTGAAACGTTTGTGTGTATTGCCGTTTTCCACTTTACCTCGTCATGAATAGGCTACATGCTCGCGGCTGTTTTCAGCTGATTCACCACAGAACCTGTAATGTTTTCATATCACACGATTGTATAAAACAAAATAAGTCAAAGTGCCATGTTCATAGAGCAATATTTAAACGCAGCGTACATTCGTCAGCGGCTGTGCTGTGCGGATATTCACCCTTTGCAGTTCCATGCGCTCAAATAATAAATAAATAAATAAATAAATAGAAAAAAGCGCCTAATATGGAGGGGAGGTCTCTCTCGCTTCGGCTTGTCAATTCAGAAGACAAACCAATGGGCCGCTGTCGCTGCATGTTGTCAGTGGCACACACACACACACACACACACACACACACACACACACACACACACACACAAAAACACCTATCGGCCCCAAAGTGCGTCGGCCCACCGGGAAATTGCCCGGTATGCCAGATTTATTTAGAAAAAAAGTTACCTGGTTGCCTTAAAATTTTGAGTTCATTGAAATTAAAATTTTGAGTTAATACAATGAACATTTTTTGAGATTCGACAACCTTTATTAAAATATTATTAAAAGATTTTGTAAGCATATTGGGTAATTGTGTGTGTTTTATTTGTGATGACGCAGTGAAAACTGCCAAATAGTGCTATTTTCATGATTTATCAAAAAAAAATTGTGGTTCAGATACAATAATATTTTGAGTTTCTATTTATTAAACAAATTTCCTTCATTGTATCAACTCAAATTTTTAATTTCAATAAACTAAATTTTTTATGGCAACCAGGTTACTTACTTTTTTAAGTTAAACCAACAAAAAACAAAAAAAAAATGTTTACAGTGCAGAGTTTTGCCGACCGGATACGGCGAAAGTTAAATCTTCCAACTAGTTCTGCTTCACCTTCGTTGCTCTGGTTGGTTGTAGCGCTATCCTATCGCGTGCAGAGGGAGTTTGAAAGACAACCGTTTATCCCGCCCCTCGGATTGAGCCCTGTCAATGATGAGTTTCCAGACCAAACATCTTGATGTGGGTCTGGCTTGTCAGGCTACACTATCGCGGAAACTCTCATCAGAAACTGATATACGTAAGCAGATTTGGTAAATTGGTTTCTATTTATAATGTCTTTCGCAGCGTTGAACAATGTGGCCAATCACAAACATACCTGAGGATTTCTTCCATGTATCGGCCAATCAGACGTGTTTTAGTTTTGCTGCAATGGTTAGGCTATATTTATCATTGGCTGCACTGCCAAATCATGCATACAGTATGCTTGCCTGTTCAAATTATAGTGGTTTGTGAACATAACCCCTTTAATAAGAGTGTTTATGCTGGGATGTGCAGGTTGTTGATAAGCAACATGTAACTATTTCATCACATTCTATTTAAATGTGTTTTTAAGGAGGAATCGCAGTCACATCTATCTTCAGTTCGCTTGGTTCACCCTTCGCCTATGCACCAATCATAACATCTGATCGCGGTGAACTTGTAGAACATTTCAGCATAATTGTGCATAATCACACCTATCTACGTATCAGGTGGTAATACAGGTGCAAACAGTCTCTAGGACTATGTGTTGTGCACTACAATGAAATCTTAACTTGCTCTGCATGTGGGTCACTGTTAGTCTATAGCAGTTTTGCTTTCAACAGCGCAAACACCTGGTGAAAAAAAAACAAAGCAAGCAATTAACGCCTCTGAACATCTGTCCATCTGTGCCTACCATGAGCTTTTTCATGCACACTCCAATCTGTTGCAGGCTAAACACTAGGGAGAAGAATTTATAGCCCAAAACATCTTGCTCATCAAATCTCTAAAAATATGTATACAAATTCCCTAGGGATGCATCACAGTGGTTGACTAATCCAGCACAAAACTAGTACGTTTTTGACATTGACTAGTTATCTAGAATTTTTCTTGCATCCCTTTATAGTTTTGATATTTTTAGCAGCAGTGCTAATTAATGTGCTGACGGCATATCAAGCCGTTTTCACAGTCAACTTCTCAGAAACATGTTTTTTAATTGAAAGCTTTGACTGGATCTCATTGTTTTTGAGTTCCCAGCATTCTGTTTCATTCCAACACACTCCAGATGTTTTTGAACTTGTCTAATGTGAATGCATCCTAAGACATGTGTTATCATGCGTCTCGTTTAGGTTTAGGAAATTCTTACACTACGTCATTTTGCATATCCCCGACAGTGACCAAAAGATTCTTTCTTCTTTGTTCCCATTTCCATCTCTGTTTCTCTCTCAGAAATACTCTTTGATAAACATTTGAAGGTGCTTTAAGAGACAAACGAACTCCCTCATACACCTGCCCTACTTTCTGGACGTGTCTCATTATGTGTTTGTGGGAAATCTTGGGCTCACACTGTGAATGACAAACAGAAGACATATTTCAGAAGGCACTTGTCTGAAGGTCTTTCCACATGAACAGATGGTCTGGACAGAGCTCACTGACTAGGCACCCAGCACCTCAACTTTTCTCTTTCTCTCACTCCAGACTTTAACTTCTGACAAACAAACAAGCTTTGCCTTCTAATTACTAAATACTGATTGAGGTCTAATTAATAATACCTAAAAAATCATTGGAGAAGAAGACAGATCTCAAATACTGAGCTAAACTAATTTGCTTTTGTAAATGAACCCTGCCCAAATCTTTAATGAACCTGTTAAACTCTGAAATGCAGCTTATTTGAGGACACTGATGTAGATCCACAGCAATGAGGTAAAATGTTTCCCATTATAATGCATTACACGTTAATGTAAAGAAAACTCTGTGAAATTATGGTAAAATAAATTGCCAGAAATGTTTACAAAAATATATGGTAGCAACTTTGTAGGTTTTACGATTTCATTAACTGATATAATGTGGATATACCAACTTACTGAAGTACTAATATCTGTTTTTGAACCATTGTAATGCACAATCACCAAAAAAGGGGGATGATGAGAAAGAAATCTTCTTGTGGGTTCATTACACCTTGCTTAAAGGGATACTTCACCCTAAAAAGAAAATTCATCCATGATTTACTCACCCTCAAGACATAGGTGTATATGCCATTCTTCTTTCAGACGAATACAATCGAAGATATATTATAAAATGTCCTGGCTCTTCCAAGCTTTTCAATGGCAGTGAATGGGTGTTGAGAATTTGAAAAAAAAAAAAACGTGTATCCATTCATCAAAAAAGATATCCAAACCTTCTTTAAAAGTAAAGGGTTACTCTTCTGTCGTAAGTCGACTTGTGTAGGCCGTCAGCTGGAAGCTAGTTATTTTAGTTTAAAAAGCTTTAAATATGAATATTTTTCTTACAAAACCCCCAAATCACTTTGCTTCAGAAGGTCTTTATTAACCCCTGGAGTTGTATGGATTACTTTTATGATGAATGGATGCTCTATTTTTGGACCGCCAAACTGCAATCTTTAGGTTACCACTCAGATCTTAAAGCGCTAGGCTTCATCATCGTGGTTTGGATTGGCACTTAGTATCAGAAGCTAATGATCTGTGCCCGCTATGGGGCTGGGCAGGATGCTCTGAGAAAGACAAGTGTGACGGCCGCACTGATGAAGGGGGTCTGTGTGACGACCTGAGCGTCTCCACAGAGCCACTACTGTTCTCCAAACGGGTACATCTGCCCGGCTGACACCTGCTGGGTACACGCGGCCAGCCGGCCACCCTCTCACCCGTCCTGGCAGGAAGAACAGCCACTGTCCACACAGGATCCATACACAAGTGGATGCTAATATCGCCGGCTACAGGAAACCAGTGCTGTCAGGCTTTTCTGCCCTTGTGAGGCCAGACAGCACCTGCCCCAACAAAGACGCTTTTGGACAAGATGGGCAGTCTGAATACCAATGAACACCAGTGTTTCTTACAAAACTTTTAAGATAAGCTTACTCAGTCAATGAGCACGTTCATATCTGTGATGCAATTAGTTACTGCACATTGAATGGCAAGCATTGATCATATGCTGTCCTTTCCATAAAAATAATAATACTGTGCAAAGTGACTGATGCAACATATAAGTAAATAAAAAGTACTTTGTGCTAAACAAAGCTAGAATGTACAAAACAAAACTGCAAACAAAAACTACATTTTTAAAATATTACTAGACTGCACAAAGCAAAACTAGATGTTCAAAACAAAATTACTGTCCCAAACAACCCTTACGAAAAAGAAGATTATTCAAGTGTGCTATTAGTATACTTTTAAACTAAAATAAGATGTACTTTTTATGGACTTCTCAGAAATAAACTTAAAATTACGCTTAAATATACTTGAGCTGACTAATACTGACAAAAAGTCTAAATATATTTGGCCTATACTTGTACATTGGCCTATATATCTTTTATTTTAAAATTATACTTAAACGTATAATTAAGTGTTCTAATTACACTTGGGTTGTAGTTTGCTCTTTTGATTGAGTAGCCTATTAAATATTTTTTCCACATAGTTTTACATTGTCTTATGAACTTACATTGTTTGAAAATATTGATTTATAAAAAATAAAAAATAAAAACAATCCTATTCTGAGTATCTGAATTTTTGTGGATGCTAGTTTACTAGTAGTGTGCATAGGAATTTACTTCAAACTTTCTACTTTACTCTTTCCCCACCACTGACTGACAACCTATTTTTCACTTATATACAGTAGGGGGTGCTATTACACATTTTCTAAAATAGTACAAAATCTACAGAGAGATCAAAACACAGGCGAAGAAGCAGAAACAAGTGATGTGTCCCAATTCACATTTTTGCAGTATTTACATGGGTTGTAATGCGTGGCGCACGCGTAAAACTTACCTGCAACATCCTTTCATCTGCAACACTACTGTGAACTTTTTTAATGATATGTTTGGATTAACTTTTAAACGCATTATTATATTCAAATTGCAAACACATGAGGAGAGTTAAAATACTGTTAAAGGTATATTTCAAAAATAAAAATGAATAGCCTACCTAAATAGGAAAATAGTAGTATACTTAAAGGGGAACAATCTATAAATAAACTATATGTTCACTTAAATAAAACGTGTAAGTATACTTGCAGTATAAAACTGAGATTGCTGAGAGTATATTTCAGTGTACTTTCATAAATGAAAAAATGCACTACTAGTAATTAACTAGTAAATCAGTATACCTATAAATTCACTTATAGTATAGTTGCAGTACAAATGGAAAATAGCTGTAAACTAGTTTATTACTGTTACAATAAAAAATCATAAGTCCTAAGTAGTATTGAAATGGTACATTTACAAGTATA